>NC_088240.1:67261293-67426293 GCF_036934945.1 Oncorhynchus masou masou
GGTAACGGTTACGAACGGTTATGGCATTGAGTCCCCGGTAGTCGATGCAAGGACGTAATCCACCGTCTTCTTGGCCACAAAGAAAAACCCCTGCTCCCGCTGGAGGTGGATGGACGCATGAAGCCTGCTTCCAGAGCGTCCTGATGTAGGTATCCATAGCAGCTCGCTCGGGTGGAGATAGGGAAAAGATCCGACTTCTGGGGGGCAAGTGCCCGGAAACAGGTCGATGGGGCAATCATAAGGTCTATGGGGTGGTAGCATGGTGGCCCTCTGTTTGCTAAACACCAGTTTGAGGTCATGGTAACACTCGGGAACTCGGGTCAGGTCGATGGATTCTAAAGACTCGGGAGTAGAACTCGGGGAATTCTGGAAAATACAAGTAGCTTGGCACGTAGGACCCCACTGCTTGATAGTGCCCACAGACCAGTCGATGTGAGGGTTATGGCTGTGAAGCCAGGGGTATCCAAGGACGAGAGGGAACTCGGAACAGGAGATCAAATGAAAGTTCATCAATTCCTGGTGTTGTGAAACTGAAAGTCGCAAAGAGGTAGTGACATGAGTGACAAGTCCAAATCCCAAAGGGCTTCCATCCAATGTAGTAACCCTCATGGGGTCACTTAGAGGTTCAGAGGGAACGCCATTCTCCTTCGCCCAGACACCATCCATGAAGTTACCTGCGGCTCCAGAGTCTACCAAGGCTTGAAGGTGAAGCTTGTGGTTGTCCCAGGAGAGGGTGACTGGAATGAGCAGACGGGAGTTGGACGGATGGGAGGAGGTTATGTTTCCCGTTACAGTTCCCCCGGTCTGTACGGGACAGAGCGTTTCCCTGGAGCCCGGGACACGTGGAACGGAAATGGCCCGGTTTGCCGCAATATAGACAGCGTCGCTCCCTCATCCGGCAGTCTCTCTCAGCCTGGGAGATGCGTCCAATCTGCATGGGTTCCGGTGGAGCCAGCGATGATAAAGGTGGGGACTCGGAGCTGGGACTGATAGGGGCTAGAGGTCTACGGTTGAGTTCTCTCTCTCTCAGACGCTGGTCAATGCGTGAGGCCAACTTGATCAGGGACTCGAGATTGTCCGGTGGTTCCCGAGTGGCCAGTTCATCTTGGATAGTGTCGGAAAGGCCTTTCAGAAAGCACACCGTGAGCGCCTCGTTGTTCCAGCCACTCGCTGCTGCCACCGTGCGGAACTGGATGGCATAGTCCGTCACGCTGCGCCAACCTTGATGGAGAGTCAGGAGCTGTTTGGCTGAGTCAGAACCACTGCTTGGGCCTTGAAACACTCGTTTGAATTCCTCAGCAAAGGCAGAGTAGCTGGCACAGCAGGAACTATGGGCATCCCACACAGCAGTAGCCCAGGCCAGGGCTTTTTCCGACAGCAGGGAGATGATATAAGCGATCTTAGACCGGTCGGTGGGAAACGACGAAGGTTGCAGCTCAAAGGAGAGAGAACATTGAGTGAGAAACCCTTGGATCACCTGAGAACCATTGGGGAGGTGGAAGACGAGGTTCAGCCAGGGGGTTAACTGCCATGGGTACGTGAACCTGAGGTACTGGGACGGGAACTGTTGCCGGGGTAAGTCGATCAGATATTTGCTTAATGGAAGTCAGCATCTCCGACAGAAGATGAGAATGTCTAGCCATTAAGGCCTCTGGCTGAACCAGGGCGGCTTCGTGGCGTTGGTCAGTCTCCTGGTGGTGGGACAGCGTGGCAAAAAGGTCCTGGGAACTGGCTGCCTCTGGGTTCATTTTTGGCTCTGTGTTTCTGTCAGGACCCGGTTTCGAACCTGGGTCTTCGGAGTGAGAAACAGTCACTTAACCAACTGAGCCACGAATAGTCAGCAGAACCCAGAAGATGAGGCAGACACAGCAGTACTTAAGACGGTGTATTTAATAAAGAAAAAATCCTTAAATACAAAAAATGGCAAATCCAAAAGGTGGTAGGAAAAGCACAAAAAGGCCTCAAAAGAAACTCACAAAAAATAAACAAAAACAAAAAACAGAATACCACAAGAGCGTCACCCGGAATCGACAAGAGTACACAGAACACTAGGGCAGGGTGCTAACATACAAACACAGAGCACAGAACTAAGGGAAACTAAGGGTTTAAATACAATTAGAGGAAACGAGGCACAGGTGCAAATAATTAATGGGGATCAAGGGAAAAACATAAGGACAAAAAGCACAATGGGGGCATCTACTGACCAAAACCCGGAACAACCCTGGCCAAATCCTGACACTTACTTACAATGACGGCCTATCGGGAACAGTGGGTTAACTGCCTTGTTCAGGGGTAGAACAACAGATTTTTACCTTGTCAGTTCAGGGAGTCGATCTTTCGGTTACTGGCCCAATGCTCTAATCACGGTTTGTTCAGACATTCTTGAGTTTGAAGCAGATATGCACCTTTTAAACATTATTTGATTAATATCGTGATAATTATCGTTATCGAATGAAAAAATACATAGATAGTGATAATTTATTTGCCATATCGCCCAGGTATAAGTCACTATACTAGTAGTGCACTATACTACTATAGGGAATAGGGTGCCATTTGGTACATTCTTCCATCCCTGTGAGTGTTTTACGGGCTCCGTTTCCCTTTAAACCTTCCTTCTTGTTCTTGCCATGTAAAATAAAGCTGTTAATGCCTCTGTGATGACATCAGCTGACAAAAGTATTACACCCTAACAAATGGCAATTGTCATAGTAATCTAAAGAGACCATTTTACCAACAGCTAAAGGTGCTACCTTTGACATGTTCCATTGGGAAAAAATTATTATCAATCCAATAACTGAGTGGTTCCCCAAAATGAGTGCCTTTTTCATCCCTTTCATATTTTATTTAAATATGAAAGGGATGCAAAATAAGTAATTGTGCACAAATATTGAATTTGAAAAACCTGTTATATTAAATCAGGGCGGCAGGGTAGCCTAGTGGTTAGAGTGTTGGACTAGTAACCGGAAGGTTGCAAGTTCAAACCCCTGAGCTGAGAAGGTACAAATCTGTCGTTCTGCCCTTGAACAGGCAGTTAACCCACAGATCCTATGCCGTCATTGAAAATAAGAATGTTGTAAACTGACTTGCCTAGTTAAATAAAGGTTAAACGAATTTAAATGAAGTGTCCTTTAATATAGACCAAATAGAAATAAATCTGATTTTTTTTTATATGACTAAAAACTTTCAGCATTTTGACATGTCCCTCTGTGTATCCTCTGACTTCCAGGAAGGTTTTAACCCACTTAACTTGGAGAAATGTTGTGGTTTTCACCAGGATTGTAAAGCCCTAGTTTTGTTGCTTTGATAGTCATTTCTGAATACTATTATTTAGTTAAAGTGATGTTTTTATTTTAAAAAGGTCAACCCTGCTAAACTCTTGCTTTAATTTTTTTAAAGAAACATTGATCTAATAGTCAAATCATAGTCTAAAAGCAGGTGGGCTGGTTGTACCCTTTTTTACAGTTTTGTGGTGTTTTGTGGTGTAAAACTGAGCGGATCGAGCATAACACATCAACCTTGTTACCCAAACTAGAAATGTTTTAACAATTACATTTTTTTGTGAAGCTTGCATTCGATTGTCCCTCCCTGTTGCACACAAGCTTCCATTCCTCATTTAATATGAAGTCCTCAATCCTGTTAGAGTCAACCCTGTTAATAGGCACTTACTATAGTAATTAGGGTTGCACGATATAAATCAGTGAATATTTCGGAATCAGCCGATATTATCTAAAAATGCCAACGTCGGTATTGGCCAATGTCTAGTTTAATGCCCTGATGTGCAAAACCGATGTCAAGGCTGACGTGCATACCTATATAAATGTAGGTACATGACGTAATGACGCCACGTAACATTTTGCACTATACGTGCAACACAACATTCCTAAACTAGCCCACAATGTCTGCTGTGTGGATCAAGCAGTCATTTGAAAGAGTAATAGATTTTCAGCGAGACGAGACGAAATCCATTAAAGCCAAGATAATGGAATTCATTGCCCTTGACAATCAACCGTTCTCTGTCGTGGGTGATGTTGGCTTTCGCCAACTGGTCGAGCACCGGTACACACTACCATTACACTATTTTTCAGATGTTGCCCTACTGGAATTACACAGTAATAGTGTCACTGCTATTAGCTTCACAATATACATACTATGGAACGCCGTTTGGGTATTTGCGTGTCAAGAAAGATACAGTAGCACAGTCAAAGCTGTACAAAAGTCTGCAAACAAGCAAATATCAGCCACGAACGATGTGTATACAATACTGCGTCGGTAATAAAGCATCATTTGTTCGACCGCAACTTCTGGGGTAGCTAGCTTTAGCTTGGTATTTAGCTAGCACCAATACAACCAGCCTGAAAACAATGACCAGTAGAAACTGCGGTGATTTTCATTCTTCTTAGCAATGATTTAGGAATCCGTGTGAGTAAGTATTAGCTAGGTTGCCACTTCTTGTTCGCCTATTGAAATTGAACTTCAGTTCATGAAAATAAATAGCTAGCTAGCTACTTAACCCTGTAGCCCAAAACTAAAGTTATAAGCAGCCAGCAAGCTTCATTTGGATAGTGAGGCTCAACCGGACAGTGTTGTGAAGCTAGCCACAATAAGGATTAGGCACAATAGTGAAATTTGCAGATGGCCTTCAAAATAACACAGTGATGCAAATGAATAGAAATAGTAGAATCATGCCATACTTTTATGTTGAAGGCTAACCGCAAAGTCCATTATTGTAGCTCGTTTCACATAGATGGGTCAGACCACCATTAATCAAATAAGAATTATCTTATAAATTAGGTTTATTTTAGATGATGACACCTAGCTATATAGTTAGCTAGCTCACTATGGCTACTGAAACAGATTGTTTGCATCCATGAGCTAGCTAGCTTTTTATGACCAGCAGTGCAGGTGCATGAGACAATTTTACCAGCATCATAGCATACGTATAGTTGTGACAGAGATGGCCGCCTCTCTTCGCGTTCCTAGGAAACTATGCAGTTTTTTGTTTTTTTACGTGTTATTTCTTACATTAGTACCCCAGGTCATCTTAGGTTTCATTACATACAGTCGAGTAGAACTACTGAATATAAGATCAGCGTCAACTCACCATCAGTACGACCAAGAATATGACTTTCGCGAAGCGGATCCTGTGTTCTGCCTTTCAACCAGGACAACGGAATGGATCCCAGCCGGCGACCCAAAAAAACGACTTCGTAAAAGAGGGAAACGAGGCAGTCTTCTGGTCAGACTCCGGAGACGGGCACATCGTGCACCACTCCCTAGCATTCTTCTCGCCAATGTCCAGTCTCTTGACAACAAGGTTGATGAAATCCGAGCACGGGTAGCATTCCAGAGGGACATCAGAGACTAATGTTCTTTGCTTCACGGAAACATGGCTCACTGGAGAGACGCTATCGGAGGCGGTGCAGCCAGCTGGTTTCTCCACGCATTGCGCCGACAGAAACAAACATCTTTCTGGTTAGAAGAGGGGCGGGGGCGTATGCCTTATGGCTAACGAGACGTGGTGTGATCACAGAAACATACAGGAACTCAAATCCTTCTGTTCACCTGATTTAGAATTCCTCACAATCAAATGTCGACCGCATTATCTACCAAGAGAATTCTCTTCGATTATAATCACAGCCTTATATATTCCCCCCCAAGCAGACACATCGATGGCTCTGAATGAACTTTATTTGACTCTTTGCAAACTGGAATCTATACATCCTGAGGCTGCATTCATTGTAGCTGGGGTTTTTAACAAGGCTAATCTGAAAACAAGACTCCCTAAATTGTATCAGCATATCGATTGCGCAACCAGGGCTGGCAAAACCTTGGATCATTGTTATTCCAACTTCCGCAACGCATATAAGGCCCTGCCCCGCCCTCCTTTCAGAAAAGCTAACCACGACTCTATTTTGCTGATCCCTGCCTACAGACAGAAACTAAAACAAGAAGCTCCCACGCTGAGGTCTGTCCAACGCTGGTCCGACCAAGCTGATTCCACACTCCAAGACTGCTTCCATCACGTGGACTGGGATATGTTTCATATTGCGTCAGACAACAACATTGACGAATACGCTGATTCGATGTGCGAGTTCATTAGAACGTGCGTTGAAGATGTCGTTCCCATAGCAACGATTAAAACATTCCCAAACCAGAAACCGTGGATTGATGGCAGCATTCGCGTGAAACTGAAAGCGCGAACCACTGCTTTTAAATCAGGGAAAGGTGACTGGAAACATGACCGAATAAAAACAGTGCAGCTATTCCCTCCGCAAGGCTATCAAACAAGCTAAGCGTCAGTATAGAGACAAAGTAGAATCTCAATTCAATGGCTCAGACACAAGAGGTATGTGGCAGGGTCTACAGTCAATCACGGACTACAAAAAGAAAACCAGCCCAGTCACGGACCAGGATGTCTTGCTCCCAGGCAGACTAAATAATTTTTTTGCCCGCTTTGAGGACAATACAGTGCCACTTACACGGCCTGCAACGAAAACATGCAGACTCTCCTTCACTGCAGCCGAGGTGAGTAAAACATTTAAACGTGTTAACCCTCGCAAGGCTGCAGGCCCAGACGGCATCCCCAGCCGCGCCCTCAGAGCATGCGCAGACCAGCTGGCTGGTGTGTTTACGGACATATTCAATCAATCCCTATACCAGTCTGCTGTTCCCACATGCTTCAAGAGGGCCACCATTGTTCCTGTTCCCAAGAAAGCTAAGGTAACTGAGCTAAACGACTACCGCCCCGTAGCACTCACTTCCGTCATCATGAAGTGCTTTGAGAGACTAGTCAAGGACCATATCACCGCCACCCTACCTGACACCCTAGACCCACTCCAATTTGCTTACCGCCCAAATAGGTCCACAGACGATGCAATCTCAACCACACTGCACACTGCCCTAACCCATCTGGACAAGAGGAATACCTATGTGAGAATGCTGTTCATCGACTACAGCTCGGCATTTAACACCATAGTACCCTCCAAGCTCATCATCAAGCTCAAGACCCTGGGTCTCGACCCCGCCCTGTGCAACTGGGTACTGGACTTCCTGACGGGCCGCCCCCAGGTGGTGAGGGTAGGCAACAACTTCTCCACCCCGCTGATCCTCAACACTGGGGCCCCACAAGGGTGCGTTCTGAGCCCTCTCCTGTACTCCCTGTTCACCCACGACTGCGTGGCCACGCACGCCTCCAACTCAATCATCAAGTTTGCGGACGACACAACAGTGGTAGGCTTGATTACCAACAAGGACGGGACGGCCTACAGGGAGGAGGTGAGGGCCCTCGGAGTGTGGTGTCAGGAAAATAACCTCACACTCAACGTTAACAAAACTAAAGAGATGATTGTGGACTTCAGGAAACAGCAGAGGGAACACCCCCCTATCCACATCGATGGAACAGTAGTGGAGAGGGTAGTAAGTTAAGTTCCTCGGCATACACATCACAGACAAACTGAATTGGTCCACCCACACAGACAGCATCGTGAAGAAGGCGCAGCAGCGCCTCTTCAACCTCAAGAGGCTGAAGAAATTTGGCTTGTCACCAAAAGCACTCAAACTTCTACAGATGCACAATCGAGAGCATCCTGGCGGGCTGTATCACCGCCTGGTACGGCAACTGCTCCTCCCACAACCGTAAGGCTCTCCAGAGAGTAGTGATGTCTGCACAACGCATCACCGGGGGCAAACTACCTGCCCTCCAGGACACCTACACCACCCGATGTTACAGGAAGGCCATAAAGATCATCAAGGACAACAACCACCCGAGCCACTGCCTGTTCACCCCGCTATCATCCAGAAGGCGAGGTCAGTACAGGTGCATCAAAGCTGGGACCGAGAGACTGAAAAACAGCTTCTATCTCAAGGCCATCAGACTGTTAAACAGCCACCACTAACATTGAGTGGCTGCTGCCAACACACTGACTAAACTCCAGCCACTTTAATAATGGGAATTGATGGGAAATGATGTAAAATATATCACTAGCCACTTTAAACAATGCTACCTAATATAATGTTTACATACCCTACATTATTCATCTCATATGTATACGTATACACTGTACTCATCTACTGCATCTTTATGTAATACATGTATCACTAGCCACTTTAACTATGCCACTTTGTTTACATACTCATCTCATATCTATATACTGTACTCGATACCATCTACTGTATCTTGCCTATGCTGCTCTGTACCATCACTCATTCATATATCTTTATGTACATATTCTTTATCCCCTTACACTTGTGTATAAGACAGTAGTTTTGGAATTGTTAGTTAGATTACTTGTTGGTTATTACTGCATTGTCGGAACTAGAAGCACAAGCATTTCGCTACACTCGCATTAACATCTGCTAACCATGTGTATGTGACAAATAAAATTTGATTTGATTTGACATGAAATACGAGTGATAGTGTAATCAATGTGTAATAACTACGTAAAAAACGTATGAACCCGTTAAATTATTATGTGACGTGCAGTCATATTCAGGTTCTGATTGGTCAACAAGCTTATTTGACACGTCAAATAGTGTTATTTAACACGTAAAAGTGTTAAATAGTATATTTTTTGACACGCAAGACCCTAACAGCGTCCCATAGCAAAGACCCAAACGGCGTTCCATAGAAATCCTGGTTGGGAATGAAACGACTGAACAAACAAATAATGAAACAGCACAGCAAGTAAGTGAAAGAAATAGGTTTTGATTATGTTTTACTGGTAATGGGGACATACATAAATGCCAACAAAATAACATTTTGGTCAGTGTGGTGTGCGTGTGTGTAATCTTTATTTAACTAGGCAAGTCAGTAAAGAACAAATTCTCATTTACAATGACGGCCTACCCCGGATGACGCTGGGCCAATTGTGTGCTGCCCTATGGGACTCTGGATTTGATACAGCCTGGATTCGAACCGGCGACTGTAGTGACGCCTCTTGCACTGATATGTAGTGCCCTGGACCGCTGCATCCATGTGTGTGTGCCAATTATTTAACTAGAATGCTTAAAAAGGTCGCAATATTTATTTATATCGGTATCAGTTTTTTGGCAAGGAAAATATTAGATATCGGTATCAGCCAAAAATGTCATGTGGGAACATCACTGATAGTAATTTCTTTATTTTAAACTTCTTAGGGATAGCCCCCTTTTTTCCAATTTTTGCCTAAAATGATATACCCAAATCTAACTGCCTGTAGCTCAGGCCCTGAAGCAAGGATATGCATATTCTGGGTACGAATTGAAAGGAAACACTGAAGTTTGTGGAAATGTGAATTGAATGTAGGAGAATATAACACAATAGATCTGGTAGAAGAAAATACAACCGTTTTTTTTCTACCACCATCTTTGAAATGCAACAGTTCTGGCCATCACTCTGCTTGTAATTCCGATGGTGTCCACAAGACAGCAGCAGTGTATGTGCAAAGTTTCAGACGGATAACTTGAAGTATGAGCAAACTACTTGACATTTAGTGTGAAGTCACACAGGTACAATCGGTCAAATCGTGAAGGAGACATTTACATTCTTCTGCAAGAATATAATCAAATCTGTATACTTGGACTTTGAATGAGCTTTTCCAGTATTAGTAGCCATATTATAAGTTGAACATTTGCAAAACACCCAGTTTTCATAACTCTCCATATTCTTATAACTTTTTGTCCAAAAGGAAAAGGCTTGCTGTCGCACAAGGTTAGCGGCTACATTTTGCGACAGATACAGGGTTTCCCTGCTCATTGGCCATCTAGCTAGCTTCGTCTGACCCCGATTGACTGTAACTTTGTCAAATAAGCACCAATCAAGTGAAGACCGCCGACGTCATTGTGTCCTATGAAGGTGCCGCTCTCCGACCAAATTTAGTGTGTAGGATATACTACACGCCTAATGATATAGTGAAGTCTGGTTACGTTCTAGGATCTCCGAGGAATAAATACGAATGTGATTTGACGGGTTGAAACAACATTTACGGTTAGATTTTCACAGATTCCTTTCTTTGCAAATTGAATGAGTGGAAACACAAAATCGATTGTGCATGCTATATGGACCTTTTTAGGATATGAAAAAGGATTTTATCTAACAAAACAACACTTCATGTTATCTCTGGGACCCTTTGGATGATAAATCAGAGCAAGATTTCAGAATGTAAGCACACATTTCACCTTCAGGAGGTGAATTTATCAAACCCATCGCGGTGAAAAAAGTGTCTTGTTGTTAGGAGCTCTCCTCAAACAATAGCAGGGCATTTTTTTTCGCAGTAATAGCTACTGTAAATTGGACAGCGTAGTTATATTAACAATAATTTAAGCTTTCAGCTGATATAAGACATATGTACCGACATTGTTTTTTCTCTCAAATCTGCGCTCATGACACACGGCACTGCATGATTTACAACTATCCCGTTGACGGGACGCCTATCCCTAAGTTGGGAAAACGTTCAACTTTATTAAAAAATACACGTGCTCTTCACGACAGAAAATAAATGTTGTGAAAAAAAAATATATACAAGTTACACTACTCAAAAGGCACCTAATCGATGGAACAACCCAACTACTGCTTTTCTTGGCCAGGGATCACTTGAAAAAGAGATTTAAAAAATGTTCAGTCAATGGGAACAACCAAGGAAATGCCATCATTGGTCTCCAGAGGGACAGGCAGAGCAGAGAGGAATGTTCAGCAACTGCTGTCTTTAAATAACCACTATTCATCATGTGCTTTCTGCAACATGTCATAGGAGGTGATTATATAAAAGCCTTCAGCGGGGTGGAGGAGATGCAGGACCATGGGTGCAAAATACAAAGGATTTTGTTTACTTGCAGGTAATAAGGGTTGGGGACTTCAGTCTCCCACAACAACACCAGTAAATAGATTCTACCACATTATGACGCCTGAAGGATAGAACGTGTTTCTGCACAAAAAGATATAGAATAATAACTATACAACAATCCCAGTACTGAAGTGTCCGATTTACATCTGTAAGAAGATTTGCATTACACTGTATGATGTAATTGTGTAGATTAGATTGAAAGTGCAACACAGCAGTTTTAGAGATTATGTTTTGTGTTGCCTTCACCAAATGGGAAGGAGCTGCAGCATATGGAGTCAACAACAACAAAGGTAACAAAAGAACTACAGAGACAGTACAAATTCAGTAACAGCCACTGCACAAAAGCCACTGCTTCTGTTATGAACTGGCCCACAGTTGTTTTCCAATCAGTGGTCATACATGTATTTTCTATAGAATTCAACTGGAATTATCTGCCAGTCAATACATACAGTACTGTATGCTATGGCTTTTGATGTGTCTGTCTGCTGACAACTACCTCAACTAAAGAGAGAAGAGAAAAATAGTTTTATGCTTACAACAATTTATGAAGTGTATATATTTTTTTAAAGAATATAGCCTCATATATACATATATACAAGTTCAAAAGTTTGGGGTCACTTAGAAATGTCCTTGTTTTTGAAAGAAAAGCACATTTTTGTCCATTAAAATAACATCAAATTGATCAGAAATACAGTGTGGACATTGTTAATATTGTAAATGACTATTGTAGCTGAAAATGACAGATTTCTTATGGAATATCTACATAGGTGTACAGAGTCCCATTATCAGCAACCATCACTCCTGTGTTCCAATGGAACGTTGTGTTAGCTCATCCAAGTTTATTATTTTAAAAAGGCTAATTGATCATTAGAAAACCCTTTTGCAATAATGTTACCACAGCTGAAAACTGTTGTTCTGATTAAAGAAGCAATAACACTGGCCTTCTTTAGACTAGTTGTGGAACAGGGGAACCCAAGAGCAGACTCAGATGAGGAGACTGGATGACGTAACCAAGGTGGAGTGCAGGTCAGGGGAAGCTCCGGCAGGGTGCTGGAAAACAGGTGTGGAGGCTGATGCTGGATCGAGAGGGTTTGAGACAGGGTAAGCAGGTCCGGAGGGAATCCAAGGTAGTAGTAGAGTGGGGAATCAAGAACAGAGTAGCAGAATGACAAGACGTGGGACTGGAGACAGGGACCAGAGTCACACCTGTCTCCACACACACACACAGAGGGAGAGAGTACTGGAGGAGTGGCGGCAGGTCAAGGAGACACAGGATAAGCAGTAGAGGGCGTTGCAGGAGCAGATGTGACAGTTGAGTATCTGGAGCATCAGCATTTGTGGGTTTGATTACAGGCACAAAATGGCCAGAAACAAATAACTTTCTTCTGAAACTGTTCTGAGAAATAAAAGCTATTCCATGTGAGAAATTGACAAGAAACTGAAGATCTTGTACAACGCAGTGTACTAATCCCTTCACAGAACAGCTCAAACTGTCTCTAACCAGAATAGATAGAGGAGTGGGAGGCCCCGGTGCACAGATGAGCAAGATGACAAGTACATTAGAGTGTCTAGTGCAAAACACCAGTCTCAACGTCAACAGTGAAGAGGCGACTCCGGGATGCTGGCATCAGACTGTCCAATAAAAAGAAAAGATTAAGATGGGCAAAAGAACAGACACTAGTGTTATGGACAGACAAATCTAAGTTTGAGGTTCTCGGATCACAAAGAAGAACATTCGTGAGACGCAGAAAAAATGAAAAGGAGTGCTTGACACAATCTGTCAAGCATGGTGGAGGCAATGTGATGGTCTGGGGGTGCTTTGGTGATAGTAAAGTGGGAGATTTGTACAGGGTAAAAGGGATCTTGAAGAAGGAAGACTATCACTCTATTTTGCAATGCCATGCCATACCCTGTGGACGGTGCTTAATTGGAGCCAATTTCTTCCTACAACAGAACAATGAGCCAAAGCACAGCTCCAATCTATGCAATAACTATTTAGGGAAGAAGCAGTCAGCTGATATTCTGTCTATAATGGAGTTGCCAGCACAGTCACCGGATCTCAACCCTATTGAGCTGTGGGAGCAGCTTGACCGTATGTATGGTACTTAAGAAGTGCCCATCAAGCCAATCCAACTTGTGAGATGTGCTTTATGAAGCATGGGTGAAATCTCTTCAGATTACCTCAACAAATTGACAACTGGAATGCCAAAGGTCTGCAAGGCTGTCATTGCTGCAAATTGAGGATTCTTTGACAAAAGCAAAGTTTGAAGGACAATTATTATTTCAATTAAAAATCATTATTTATAACCTTGTCAACATCTTGACTATATTTCCTATTCATTTTGCAACTCATTTAATGGAAAACAAGGACATTTCTAAGTGCCCCCAAACGTTTGAACGTTAGTGTGTATAAGTATGTACAGTGGGGCGAGAGAGGCCTGTAATTTTCATCATAGGTACACTTCAACTATGACAGACAAAATGAGAAGAAAAAAAAAATCCAGAAAATCACATAGAGAGACAGTACAGGATTTTAGGATAGGATTTTTTTTTTTTATTAGGATTTTTAATGAATTTATATGCAAATTATGGTGGAAAATAAGTATTTGGTCAATAACAAAAGTTTCTCAATACTTTGTTATATACCCTTTGTTGGCAATGACAGAGGTCAAACATTTTCTGTAAGTCTTCAGAAGGTTTTCACACACTGTTGCTGGTATTTTGTCCCATTCCTCCATGCAGATCTCCTCTAGAACAGTGATGTTTTGGGGCTGTTGCTGGGCAACACGGACTTTCAACTCCCTCCAAAGATTTTCTATGGGGTTGAGATCTGGAGACTGGCTAGGCCACTCCAGGACCTTGAAATGCTTCTTACGAAGCCACTTCTTCGTTGCCCGGGCGGTGTGTTTGGGATCATTGTCATGCTGAAAGACCCAGCCACGTTTCATCTTCAATGCCCTTGCTGATGGAAGGAGGTTTTCACTCAAAATCTCACGATACATGGCCCCATTAATTATTTCCTTTACACGGATCAGTCGTCCTGGTCCCTTTGCAGAAAAACAGCCCCAAAGCATGATGTTTCCACCCCCATGCTTCACAGTAGGTATGGTGTTCTTTGGATGCAACTCAGCATTCTTTGTCCTCCAAACACGACGAGTTGAGTTTTTACCAGAAAGTTCTATTTTGGTTTCATCTGACAATCTTCTTCTGGATCATCCAAATGCTCTCTAGCAAACTTCAGACGGGCCTGGACATGTACTGGCTTAAGCAGGGGGACACGTCCTGCACTGCAGGATTTGAGTCCCTGGCGACGTAGTGTGTTACTGATGGAAGGCTTTGTTACTTTCGTCCCAGCTCTCTGCAGGTCATTCACCATGTCCCCCCTGTGTGGTTCTGGGATTTTTGCTCACCGTTCTGGTGATCATTTTGACTCCACGGGGTGAGATCTTGCGTGGAGCCCCAGATCGAGGGAGATTATCAGTGGTCTTGTATGTCTTCCATTTCCTAATAATTGCTCCCACAGTTGATTTCTTCAAACCAAGCTGCTTACCTATTGCAGATTGTCTTCCCAGCCTGGTGCAGGTCTACAATTTTGTTTCTGGTGTCCTTTGACAGCTCTTTGGTCATGGCCTTAGTGGAGTTTGGAGTGTGACTGTTTGAGGTTGTGGACAGGTGTCTTTTATACTGATACGTTCAAACAGGTGCCATTAATACAGGTAACGAGTGGAGGACAGAGGAGCCTCTTAAAGAAGAAGTTACAGGTCTGTGAGAGCCAGAAATCTTGCTTGTTTGTAGTTGACCAAATACTTATTTTCCACCATAATTTGCAAATAAATTAATAAAAAATCCTACAATGTGATTTTCTGGATTTTCTGGATTATAATGAAAATTACAGGCCTCTCTCATCTTTTTAAGTGGGAGAACTTTTGGCACAATTGGTGGCAGACAATACTTTTTTGCCCCACTGTATGTATGTATGTATGTATGTATGTATGTATGTATGTATGTATGTATGTATGTATGTATGTATGTATGTATGTATGTATGTATGTATGTATGTATGCATGTATGTATGCATGTATGTATGTACACACACTGAACAAGAATATAAATGCAACATGCAAAGTGTTGGTCCCATGTTTCTTTGCATGTTGCATTTATATTTTTGTACAGTATATATTTGACAGAGCTACAGTAAGAATGTAAAACGGGGGCGGCAGGTAGCCTAGTGATTAGAGCCCTGGACTAGTAACCAAAAGTTGCAACTGCAAGATCAAATCCCTGAGCTGACAAGGTATAAATCTGTTGTTCTTCCCTTGAACAAAGCAGTTAACCCACTGTTCCTAGGCTGTCATTGAAAATAAGAGTGTTCTTAAATGACTTGCCTAGTTAAATAAAGGTGAAAAAAGACTGACTGTCCGATCATTCATGCAACTCAAAGGCCTGCTCGGTGGAAAATAGGCTTTCTCCATGTTTCTCTTGTGTCAAGTGACCTTATGACCAAGTTGGTCTCCATCACCATTCCTCAATATTATGATAATTTGATTGTTTAAACAGTTATTCAAACACAATACTTATTCACATACATATTTGGAATGGGAAAGACAAACAACAGTTATTAGAAACCTCAAATTCCTCACTTACCCTATTGGAGGTTGTGTGGCTGTGTTGACTTCTCCAAAGTCCATCTTCTGCATGTGGCACTGATGTTTTTGCTAATATCCAACTTCAATGGTAAATGCTTGGCTATCCTCAATATTTTACTTTTGTCCTGTCACCAAGGACACCAAAGCTCTACTGATATCTAAGCCCATTGATATCCAAATAACCGATAAAACAAAAGTGTTGTTTTATCATTCTTAAACAAAATATGGGTGCTATTTTTCTAATGAAACAATAGTTAAGAATTGTTTGATTACTTCTAGGCGACAAAACAGTAAACAAAGTGTCAGTAGGCTAGGCTATTTAAAAATAAGAATTACACATTAGTTTCACATCAATTGCAAAATAGGATTTACAGGTCCATACAAAAGTGACTGCTGAAATTTGACAGACTAAAGTCCTGAAACATAGTAACAGTTGTCTACACAACAAAAAGTCGCAGCGCAGAGACACAAAGTAACCACATAATCTTTCAGGATGTGATAGGTAGAATAGTGTACTTACGTCGACTCAAACATTGTTTCAATTCATTTTCGTATTCTCATAGCAGGTAATTGCAAAGCGATTTTGGAATAATCCGTGTATATGCCTGTTGTCCCTGTTCTCGTCCAAGCCCGCCTTCGTCAGCACTCTAACGTCAATCATGTCATTGGGAATTCACTGCCAGCTCCAGAAGGCGAGCGAGCGGTAGGACTGGGACGCACACAACGCGACAGTTTTCACAATAAATATATATATTTTTTTATTGAGAGCCACATTTAGCTTAAAACACATTCACGTTTTGATCGCTGTTTATACATCAATTTAATTAAACTATGCTACTATAAAGGTGTAAATTGGGAATAATTTAATGTAGTACTGTGAAAGAATGAGTCCATTTCGTAGGCAGGCTGTAAAGTGGCACTATCTGGGCATGGTGAGCATATTAATTAAAAGGTTATTTCTATTGAGTTAAGCGAACGCGTCGATAATGAAGAACTTATAGTTGCCAATACCATAAAACTCTGTTTCATCATACTGAAAATCCAACTATTTGAATTTAAACTCTGGAACCCAGCATCCCTTGCAATAACTTATTCACTTAAACCCCGCCCCTTTCTTTGCGCACCACCAACAGCCCACTTACTGTACATTACACAAATTGCTGATCATTCAAGAATATCCAGAGAACAAAAAAGAAAGGAGGAACAAAGCACTCTTCATATAATTAATTACAATTCCTTTATTTGTATGGCATGTTCAATAGAAACAAGGTTTTAAAAAATCCGAAGCGTTTCGGCTGCATGTCATGGTCAGGGAGTACAAAAAAATAATACAATGTCCTCTTTTGAACAGCTTTTTCAATTAGCCCTCATTTGAAGAGGGAGTGGTCACAAAATTGATTGGACACACCAAGTAAGCAATACTATGCACATTAAAAAGTGAAATACTGTAGCGATGTTATCAAAAAATTCAACTCCAAGCTAGAACTATCAGAACGCCTAGAAAGGTAGTCCTGACCTTAAATATGACTGGGAGAAGTGTCAAGAATAAGGAGGCAATATATTCCATAGTACACTAGAACACAGCAAACATGAACAACAGCAGTCTAAACATAGCTGAGGGCAATTGAGCAAAATGTCCACTAGATGACAGCAAATGGTCCTATCACGACCCTACAGGAAGGGTGAGAAATCCATATCTTCATTTAAACCAGGGTATTTAGTGGCCTGTAGTTTGTAAATCCATATCTTCATTTAAACCAGGGTATTTAGTGGCCTGTAGTTTGTAAATCCATATCTTCATTTAAACCAGGGTATTTAGTGGCCTGTAGTTTGTAAATGCATATCTTCATTTAAACCAGGGTATTTAGTGGCCTGTAGTTTGTAAATCCATATCTTCATTTAAACCAGGGTACTTAGTGGCCTGTAGTTTGTAAATCCATATCTTCATTTAAACCAGGGCATTTAGTGGCCTGTAGTTTGTAAATCCATATCTTCATTTAAACCAGGGTATTTAGTGGCCTGTAGTTTGTAAATCCATATCTTCTTTTAAACCAGGGTATTTAGTGGCCTGTAGTTTGTAAATCCATATCTTCATTTAAACCAGGGTATTTAGTGGCCTGTAGTTTGTAAATCCATATCTTCATTTAAACCAGGGTATTTAGTGGCCTGTAGTTTGTAAATCCATATCTTCATTTAAACCAGGTTATTTAGTGGCCTGTAGTTTGTAAATCCATATCTTCATTTAAACCAGGGTATTTAGTGGCCTGTAGTTTGTAAATCCATATCTTCATTTAAACCAGGGTATTTAGTGGCCTGTAGTTTGTAAATCCAAAAACTTTACCTTTGGTTTAACTGTTTAAGACGGTCCCCTTTTCTAATAGAGGCCGGAATATGATCAATACCCATAGCTTGTAGGGAGGCAGGGTTTCATGGTGTAGGGACTTGTAGTGCCTTGCCATGGGGTTGTCTTCATTGCCTACCCGTATGGCGTACTTGTGTTCCGCTAAGCGTTCTTGAAGGCGTCTCCAATGTAGAACACCTTGCACTGTGGATATTCCAATCTATAGATGTCATGAGTGGTTTTGCAGTTAATGAAATGCTTGACGTCATATTCCGTCATATTCCGTTTTGGAAGCTGTGTCAACAAAATACTTTTTCTTTGCAATAGTTCTGCAATGGTTGCAATGGTTACATTTAAAATAATATCTGTTCAAATAAAAAAAACTCAAATTAACAGAAACTGAAAATATATTTCCAACTTTATACTAATGTAATTCTAGTGTTAGATACTTTGCACAAAGATGATGGAATGATTTTATTCTTCAGATCAGATATGGATCGATCTGTTTGAGGATTGCACAAAATCATGTTCACTTAACAGCATGTATGGTGTAATTATCCTACTGTTATTAATGAATAGTGATGAAGTTGTCACACACTCTGCCCACAGGAGGTCACTGTGTGACTTCAAATCAGATAATAGTGTGATTCGACGTGACTGCAACACTCAACAAAAAGCTGCAGTTAGTTTCAGTGGGTGGCAAAGAAAAGCATTGTATTTGGAACAAAACACACACTAAACCCTAAACCTCAATTAAATATTGTAATAAATCATGTGGACATTGAGCAAGTTGAGATGACTAAACTGCTTGGAGTAACACTAGATTGTAAACTGTCATGGTCAAAACATATTGATGCAGTAGTAGCTAAGATGGGGAGAAGTCTGTCTATAATAAAGTGATGCTCCCCCTTCTTAACAACACTATCAACAAGGCAGGTCCTACAGGCACAAGTTTTGTCGCACCTTGACTACTGTTCAGTCGTGTGGTCAGGTGCCACAAAAAAGGACTTAGGAAAATTGCAATTGACTCAGAACAGGGCAGCAGAACTGGCCCTTGGATGTACACAGAGAGCTAATATTAATAATATGCATGTCAATCTCTCCTGGCTGAAAGTGGAGGAGCAATTGACTTCATCACTACTTTTATTTTTGAGAGGTATTGACATGTTGAATGCACCGAGCTGTCTGTCTAAACTACTGGCACACAGCTCGGACACCCATGCATACCCCACAAGACATGCCACAAGCGGTCTCTTCACAGTCCCCAAGTCCAGAACAGACTATGGGAGGCACACAGTACTACATAGAGCCATGACTACATGGAACTCTATTACACATCAAGTAAGTGACGCAAGCAGGAAAATTTGATTTAAAAAAACTGATTAAAAAACAACTTATGGAACAGCGGGTACTGTGAAGCAATACAAACATTGGCACAGACACATGCATACACACACACACACACACACACGATAACATACACACTATACATACACACTGTACATACACATGGATTTAGTACTGTAGATATGTGGCAGTGGTGGAGTAGGGGCCTGAGGGCACACGGTGTGTTGTGAAACCTGTGAATGTATTGTAATGTTTTAAAATGGTATGAACTGCCTTCATTTTACTGGTGAGGATCCATAATAAATACAAAAATACAAATATAGAGTTGAAGTGTCTATAATTTTGAGTTTGCATCCCAATATTCCACTTTATATACTTTACAGAGGACTGAAATATAATCGTTTGACATAGATTTTCTGTGTTTACATTTTTTAAATGTTTATTAATTATGAATTTATTAAACGTTTTAATAACATTTCACCCATGAGGCCACTAGATCATTTGACTGCAGGAAGGGTTACATACAGTCTCTACTGCTACATAAAAAGGCTACTTCGCTGTATTTCACTCTTCATGGTGTGCCTCATGCTGACTTGTTTTTCCCGTATCATGTAAAATGGATGGAATTAAATCATATTATAATTTTTTAAATATATTGCATAAAAAAAATACAAAAATTGGGGGGGGGGGGGGTTTGCTCCAGCGCCATATACTGTATCTCTATCTATGGCTCTGGGTCCCTCCACACCATTTGTCCCACAAGTGCATGCTCTACTCTCTGACAAACAGATAATGTTTGCTTGTGATCATATCAGGACACGTGTTGACTTTGACTTTCAAAAGACTACACTCTTAGAAAAAAGGAGTTCCAAAAGTGTTTTGTCAGTCCACATAGGATAACGTTTTTTTGGTTCCAGGTGGAACTCTTTTTGGTTCCAGGTAGAACTCTTTTGAATTCCATGTATAACCCTTTATGGAAAGTTTTCTACAGGGAACATAAAAATGTTCTACCTGGAACAAAAAGGGTTCTACCTGGAATCAAAAAGGGTTCTCATGTTGGGGACAGCCGAAGAACCCTTTCGGTTCTAGATAGCACCTTTTTTTCTAGAGTGTACAACCAAACCTCAGAGTCTAAAATTACCAGCATAAAACAAAAGTTCACTATAATACTTTCAAGGTACCTCCTTCTAAGGGAGGTGGAGGAATGCAGCAGCAGCACTATAGGCTATTGTACATCAGGACAATACATTCATCTTCAAGAGACTCAGAGAAGAAACACCAAAGAGCTAATTGATCATTAATTATACCTGGTGAGTACTTTTTGTCAATATCTAGAAACTTATTGAAGATATAAAATCTATACCTATTTCTAAGAGGTAACACAACAATTATTTATGCTTGTGACATTTTAAGCATTAAAAAATGAACAAAAATTACATAATTACTTGAAGTGATGAATATAGTTAAAAAAGATAGCCATTGGATTACCGTACTCAATTTGTGTCCCACGTTTGTTAATATATATATTATGAATTATAGACTACTTACAGGACTCTCAAACTCTGTTCCTGGAGAGCTACCCTCCTTTAGGTTTTCAATACAACCCTAGTTGTAACTAACCTAATTCAGTTTATCCACCGGCTAATTATTAGAATCAGGTGCCCTGGATTAGGATTGGAGTGAAAACCAACAGTAGCTTTCCTACAGTAGCTCTCCAGGAACAGGGTTGGAGAGCCCTGGCTATGACTTTCTAGATTTCTTTGACGGTGTAGTGAACACCTATAAGCACCTGAAGGTGTCAGAGCAGCCCCATAATCTGTATAATCAGCCTTTATAACAAACTAAATATGCTTCTCTGCTCAAATCTGGGTAAAATCTGTAAATTAATGTGAGTCTTATTCAGTACATTTAGTAATCTACCAACCTTGCCAGAAGACATGCCAGCTAAGATAGTTAGACAAGCTACTCTAACCTGATTGATAGGCAGAAATGGCTTCTTGGTAGCTAGCTATGAGGTTGGGAACCTATCCGGACTAGCTAAACCTAACTTCATAAAATTGCTAGGTGGCTAGTAGTATTACAGAAAAACAAACAAACAAAATTACCAAAACAATTGCTTGCATTTTTTATAAAACAGGACAAATCTGAGGGAACGGGAAAGAGGGCATGTGCCCCTGTGCTGCCTATGGGCACAACGCGAGTTTTGTGATTTTGTGATTGTTTTTGCATTTAAATGAATGATATATATAACCATTGACTTGTGAAGAGTATAATTTATCATTCATATAAGCTGTTGTACACCAATAGAAATCTAAAATATAAGATTGTTTCACTCCATTGTTTGTAAACAATGTAATTGTAAACAAACACAGTATAGCTTAAACTATAATATTGATCTCATGGATGGTCCTTGCATCCATAGCTACAGTATGTATATGAATATGGAGCCAACAAGGTCAAGAATCTATCACAGTGCCCTTGCGCAAGGCACTTAACCCCAATTGCTCCAGGGGCCCTGGACAATGTTGACCCTGGCCGTGAACCCACTCCCTGTGTGTGTTCAGGATTTTTTTTAACCTTTATTTAAATAGGCAAGTCAGTTAAGAACAACTTCTTATTTTCAATGATGGACTAGGAACAGTGGGTTAACTGCCTTGTTCAGGGGTAGAACAAAAAAAAATCCTTGTCAGCTCAGGGATTTGATTTTGCAACCTTCCTGTTACTAGTCCAACACTCTAAGGTAGCCACTAGGCTACCTGCCGCCCCAACTTCACATGCAAGAAACACATTTCCATTACAAAGTTGAACAAGTAAATTCCCACAAGTGTGTAACAGGACTAATATAAGCACCTCCCACAAAATGATTATTATAATTAGTAGGTTCCATTTGTCCAGCCCCATCCCTCAGCTGTTTAACCAAACAGTGGCAAGGTGGCTCCTTTCTTTTTGCAGATTGTTTGCAGATTTATTTGCAACTGCAGATTGCCACTATAACTATTCAGGTTGATTTTGAATGAAAGCACACCACCTTGACTAATAACAATACTATTTCTGTCTTTCTACAGACAAGGATATGGAGCCAACAACAGATTATAACTATTCTGCCTACTACGATGATACAGAAGGATTAGGTACATCAGAGGGCCAGCCATGCAACAATGCCAATGTGAAGGAGTTTGGACGGGTGTTTCTGCCTACATTCTACAGCCTGGTCTTCATCATGGGCGTCATCGGTAACGGCCTGGTGGTCTATGTCCTGGTGAAGTTTAGGAGGACCAGAAGCATGACAGACCTCTGTCTCCTCAATCTGGCACTCTCTGACCTTTTCTTCGTTATCTCCCTGCCTTTCTGGTCCCACTATGCCACCGCAGCCGAGTGGCTCCTGGGGGACTTTATGTGCCGACTGGTAACCGGACTGTACATGCTGGGGTTTTATGGCAGCATCTTCTTCATGGTGATCTTGACAGTGGATCGCTATGTGGTCATAGTCCACTCTCACAAAATGGCCAGGCTCAGATCTGTCAGAGTAGGGGTCACTCTGTCTCTGCTCATGTGGGCTCTCAGTCTCTGTGCCTCTCTGCCTACAATCATCTTCACAAAAGTAAATAATGAGTCTGGGCTTACAACATGTAAACCAGAGTATCCAGACGGTAGCATGTGGCGCCAGTTTTCTTATTTAGAGATGAATGTCTTGGGTCTACTTCTCCCTCTCTCCGTCATGGTGATCTGCTATTGCAGAATCGTTCCGATGTTAGTCAATATCAAAACCACCAAAAAGCACAAAGCCATCAAACTGATAATCATCATAGTAGTGGTCTTTTTCTGCTTTTGGACCCCATACAATGTGGTCATTCTCCTGCGTTTTCTGGAGGAACAAAGCTATTTTGGGGACTGTACAACTCACAAGAACATAGACCTGGCAATGCAGTGGACAGAGGTGATAGCGTTCACACACTGTTGTTTGAATCCGATCATCTATGCCTTTGTAGGGCAGAAATTCATGAGTCTTGTCCTGAAGTTACTAAGAAAATGGATGCCAATGTGCTTCGCCAAGCCTAATATTAGTGAGTTGTCTGAACGAAAAAGCTCAGTCTATTCCAGGTCTTCTGAAATAACATCTACAAGATTGATGTAGATTGACTTGTATACAAGCACAATTCAAATATACAAACTTTGAGAAGGGAAAAGACAGTAAAAGATGTAAGGAAAAACTACAAACAAATGTAAAGGAGCATTTCTTTGAAAGTGTGGCCATCCTAGCTGTGAATCTATGCTTACAGTAGATACAGTAGTTATCAGTTGCTCTTTTGTATCTTTACATGCTCCAATTCCTTTGTTGATAGATACCTTTAAAGAGTGTTAGTTGAGTCCTCATGTGGTATTGTGTGAAGTGTGAAAAAAGTAAAACAAATGGACAGTATGTACAGTGCATTCAGAAAGTATTCAGACCCCTTTCCTTTCCTTATTTACATAAGTAGTCAGACCTTTTGCTCGAAATTGAGCTCAGGTGCATCCTGTTTCCGTTGATCATCCTTGAGATAGTTAGACAATAGCCAGGTCGCAATTGTAAATGAGAACGTGTTCTCAACTTGCCAACCTGGTTAAATAAAGGTGAAATAAATCAAATCAAATAAAATATGTTTCTACATCTTGGTTGGAGTCCCCCTGTGGTAAATTCAATTGATACGACATGATTTGGAAAGGCACACACTTGTCTATATAAGGTCCCACAGTTGACAGTGCATGTCAGAGCAAAAACCAAGCCATGAGGTCGGACAGGATTGTGCCAAGGTACAGATCTGGGGAAGGGTACCAAAACAGTTCTGCAACATTGAAGGTTCCCCAAGAATACAGTGGCTCCATCATTCTTCAATAGAAGAACTTTGGAACCACCAAGACTCTTCCTAGAGCTGGCCGCCTGGCCAAACTGAGCAATCGAGGGAGAAGGGCCTTGGTCAGAGAGGTGACCAAGAACCCGATTGTCACTCTGACAGAGCTCCAGAGTTCCTATGTGGAGATGGAAGAACCTTCCAGAAGGACAACCATCTCTACAGCACTCTGCCAATCAGGCCTTTATGCTAGAGTGGCCAGACAGAAGCCACTCCTCAGTAAAAGGCACATGACAGACTCTCAGACCATGAGAAACAACATTCTCTGGTCTGATGAATCCAAGATTGAATTCTTTGATCTGAATGCCAAGCGTCACGTCTGGAGGAAACCTGGCACCATTCCTACAGTGAAACATGGTAGTGGCGGGATCATGCAGTGGGGATGTTTTTCAGTGGCAGAGACTGGGAGACTGGTCAGGATCAAGGGAAAGATGAACGGAGTACAGAGAGATCCTTGATGAGAACCTGCTCCAGAGCACTCAGGACCACAGATTGGGGCAAAGGTTCACCTTCCACCTGGACAACAACCCCAAGTACACAGCCAAGAAAATGCAGGCGTGGCTTCAGGACAAGTCTCTGAATGTCCTTCAGTGGCCCAGCCAGAACCCGGACTTGAACCCAATTGAACATCTCTGGATAGACCTGAAAATAGCTATGCAGCAACGCTCCACATCCAACTTGACAGAGTTTGAGAGGATCTTCAGAGAAGAATGAGAAAAACTCCCCTAATACAGGTGTGCCAAGCTTATATCGTCATACCCAAGAAGACTCTAGGCTGTAATCGCTGTCAAAGCTTCTTCAACAAAGTACTGAGTAAAGGGTCTGAATACTTATGTAAATGTGATATTTCATTTCTTTTATTATTTTATTGCAATAAAAAGCAGTTTTTGCTTTGTCTTCATTGGGTATTGTGTGTAGATTGATGAGGGGGAAAAACTATTGAATCAATTTTAGAATTAGAATAAAATTTGGAAAAAGTCAAGGCGTCTGAATACTTTCCAAATGCACTGTACATATAGATAGTTATATTTGTATATTACAGGGTTTTTTCATCTAAGAATGTGACAAAAACCTGACTGGGGTATCTGCTTTTTAACAAGCTAACCACAAAGCTGCGTTTTTTTTGGGGGGGGGGACTAAAAAGTGTCACTACACTGCTGTCTGTTTAAAAAATGTATACAAATAAAAAAGCTGAGACTGCTGGTTTGTAAATAGACAACACAATAGTATGGGGCATGAAACCACTGCCACTTTACAATGTTATGTTACGTGCTATATAGCGTATACATGACTGTACAGGATTTGTGATTACCTTGTCTTCATTTTTTTCAATAACAAGTTTCTTTTTTATTTCAAACCACACTTTTGACAGTTTGTTAATGGTATACGGTTTTCTGTATGTAACGGGCATTTAGAAAATATCAATAAAGTCTTGTTTGGTGACATTTCCCCCCTGTACCTTTTACTTGATGTTGACCTATTCAACTTGGTCTACATGCACAGAGAGACATCACTTCACACCAAAACAACACATGAACATAGCCTTGACATAGCTTACATGAAATAAGGAAGTGAGACTCAGAAGTGTCAAGGAAGTAAACGGCCAGCTTCTTCTCGTAGTCCTTGTGTGGGTTATGTCTGTAGTAGTAGAAGGAGGTTGAGGTTTAGAGAGGTAGGCTGGTAACCGAACGGTTGCTGGTTTGAATCTCAGGGCTGATGGGGAAGTCTGGTGGGAGTGTGCCAGAAAGTTCTACATAAATAGCTTTGTAGAACTTTCTGGAAAACGCATATTGTCAAATCTCATCCAATATGGAATTAAACTATTGTAAGATACGCACAAGAGGCTGGAAAAAGCCCAGAGCAGTG
Source organism: Oncorhynchus masou masou (assembly GCF_036934945.1). Lineage (NCBI taxonomy): Eukaryota > Metazoa > Chordata > Actinopteri > Salmoniformes > Salmonidae > Oncorhynchus > Oncorhynchus masou. The sequence continues at coordinate 67,287,203 of NC_088240.1, forward strand.
CCATTAAATTGTGTAAAAGATTAAGTGACTTGCTCAAGGGCACAACGGCAACAGGCGGCACATGAGGTTCTGATGTCAGCAACTCTGTGGTTGCTGGCACACTCCCACCAGATTTCCCCATCAGCCCTGAGATTCAAACCGGCAACCATTCGGTTACCAGCCTACCTCTCTAAACCTCAACCTCCTTTTACTACTACAGACATAACCCACACAAGGACTACTTCCATGTATGAATGTTACAGAATGCACCTTTTAAAATGTTATGTACTCTATTCATTTTTCCTTTCTATCTTTCCATCTGAAAAGCAGTTCAAAGCAGCATCTACATGCGTGACAGATATATGTATGTTTGGTGATGTTTCCCTCACCCACACTCCTTCCCAGACATTTAGTTAGAGGGCCATTACAGGAAACCCACATTCACACATCAGCCTGCTCAATGCAGCAATGCAAAGAAAATAGTTATCGAGAGCACACCTTACTAGAAAAAAGTTGCAATCATTGGTACAAAAGAATAGAGGAGACAAAACCTAAGAGTAGTTTCCACACTGTTTCAACCAGCATACACGTTATCACCAGTGGGAGGGTTACAGCATTCAATCTGTACATCAGAAAAGAAGAGACTGGGGTAAATAACATACATTTTCACTTCATCATAGCCTGCTTATAGACATACAGCCAACAAATATGCACACAGGCACAGACAGTCTGAAGGGGTGTTAGCCTCACAGGAACTACAAAATGGGGTCTGTCAATAGGGGGTGTCAGTATTTAGCAGGTGGTGGTGGTTGGTGATGTGTGAGATCATATGAGTTGTGGTTTGATTCTGGTTAGGATTAAAGAGCATGTAGAAATAGTCTTTAGATCCATTTACAGTTCTGTGCTTGAATCATTTTTTGGGATCTGTCAATACATACATTCTGAGAGAAAAAGTATGGTTTTTAAAATGTTATGTTTAATTTTTAGATACATATTTTTTAAAGAACACATTGTATTAGTACATTAATATGGCCCTACGGGGTAATAACTTTTAAAATGAACAATGAGTGTCAAGGCTTTGTAGCTGTTGTTCTTTGAACCAAAAAAATGTCAGTCTTCAGCTTACATAACCTTGACAATGACAATAATAAATGTCTTGTTGTACGACATAAGATTTCCGAAGATGTATTATAAGGGGCTGTTTCTTTGTAATCTCCATCAAGTATGTAGAGTAGGTTAATTCCCACATGTTGTTTCAAATGACACATTTCTCTTCATATCAGTCATCATAATGTTTTAAAGTTTATCATTACACTCTGTGTCACGGGTGTCATTGGAAGTAGACTGAAGTGCAGCGTGGTGAGCATACATTTTATTTTATTTTATTTTAAAATGTCGCCAACAAATCAACACCCGTGAACCTTACAGGGCTAAATGCCACAAACAAAGTTAACTACCCACACAGAAAGGAAGGAAAAAGGGCTACCTAAGTATGATTCCCAATCAGAGACAATGATATACAGCTGATTGATTGATTGAGAACCATACCCAGCCAAAACATAGAAATCAAGAAACATAGAAAACAAAACGTAGAATGCCCACCCAAATCACACCGTGACCAAACCAAAATAGAGACATAAAAAGGCTCTCTCAGGTCAGGGTGTGACACTGTGATTCATTTGAAAGCATTGTAATGTATTTTAAATAATCATTAGTTAAAACACAGTTACCAAGGAAACTGATAGATTACATGTTGCCAAAGTATTAAGTAATACAAGTATGATGCCATAATGGTGTAAGTAGGGGGATGAGTGACAAATTAACATTTGAAGTAACATATGATTTTATAATCTCGGCAGTGTGCAGGTAACCATTCAGAAAAAAAGGCATAGAATTAGGAAGTAGAATACTAGAATGGACATTAACCTTCTAATATTGGGATAAAAATCAGTCATTTTGGTCAGGGGGGATAAGGTATTGTGTAAAATAATGAATTTGAAGAATGTTTCTGCACTGTATGTTTGTTTGTTTGTTAGCTAGCTAGCCAGACAGTTTTAGAGGAATGATTCCATACATTTTTCAAATTCCATTTAAACAATGCAGTCAATACACAGCCATACACTGGCTGATATCAATTAATGATAGGACTTAGACAAGTTGTAAATGCGACACGTTGTAAATGCAACAAGTACGGATATGGTATCATATAATAGCACTCCTAGCTTTCCAAGAAAAGAAAAACTGTTTCAAGTTTTATTGTGACGTGCACAAGTACAGTGAAATACCTTTCTTGCAAGCTATTTCCCAACAATGCAGTAATCGATACCAGTAGTACTATAACATGAAGTAAAGTAGAACAAAAACACACTAGAAATAAAAATAAGAAGAACACGAGAAAGTAAGTCTGAAATGTGGCAAAAGGTCGCAAAGGGTCGCAAAGTTCAAGGGGGCCGAATACTTTCGCAAGGCACTGTATGTAAAATCAGGATTATGCCTCATTCCAATTAGACTGATGTCTCCTTGACCAATATGGCTGCCATTTTAACCCCATTCTGGAACTTTGAGGGTTTATAACATAGAGATCCTATTAAATTACTACTAGGGCCATGACAATGGGATGCACACAATACAGCATTGATTGTTAACTAACAATTCACACCATCCTTTTTTCCTCAGTAAGATGAATACAACCGAGGCCACCAGCACAGATGATTACAGTGGTGATGACTACTATGGCAACATGAACAGCCCCTGTAGCACTGGCACCAGTCTAACCCAAGGGTCCAACTACCAGCCCATTCTCTTCTACCTGGTGTTCACCCTGGGTCTGACAGGCAACAGTCTGGTGCTCTGGGTCCTCCTCAAGTACATGAAACTGAAGACCATGACAGACATCTGTCTGCTGAACCTAGCCCTATCTGACCTGCTCCTCGCCCTCTCTCTGCCTCTCTGGGCCTACCACGCCCAGGGTCATGAGTTTGAAGGGGACAGTCCGTGTAAGATCATGGCTGGTGTCTACCAGGTGGGCTTCTACAGCAGCATCCTGTTTGTGACCCTGATGAGTGTGGATCGCTACCTGGCCATCGTTCACGCCGTGGCCGCCATGAGGGCCAGGACGCTGCGCTACGGAGCACTGGCGAGCATCATCGTCTGGGTAGCGTCCATCGGCGCTGCTCTCCCTGAAGCTATCTTCGCAGCAGAAGTGTGGGAGGATGATGAGGACAGTGGTTCAAGTTGCCAGCGGATTTACCCAAAGCACACAGAGAAGACATGGAAGTTGTTACGGAATTTTGGTGAAAACGGAGTGGGGCTCGTCCTATGTCTGCCCATAGTGGTCTTTTGTTACATCAGTATTCTCACTGTACTACAGAGGTTAAGGAACTCCAAAAAAGACAGGGCCATGAAACTGATATTCGCCATCGTGGGTGTGTTTGTAGTCTCTTGGGTCCCTTACAACGTTGTGGTTTTCCTCCAGACCCTTCAGATGTTTGACATTGGGAATAGCTGTGAGGCTTCAACACAGCTTGATATAGCTATGGAGGTGACAGAGACCATAGCTCTGGCTCACTGCTGTGTCAACCCAGTCATCTACGCTTTTGTAGGAGAGAAATTCAGAAAGTGTTTGGGCTCTGTGCTCTCTAGATATCCGCTGTGTAAGAAGCTCAGCAAACATGCAATGGTGAGCAGCAGAGGATCAGAAAACGAGACTTCTAACACAGCTGTGTGATTGTACTGCTGACAGACAATACTTCCACTGCTGAAAACCTGTTTGACACCTTTTCATTGAGCAGAAGACCAATTTCTGTTCGTATGGAATAATGAAGTATTCTTCTGAACACAGACTTGCATTTAAATTAAGTGTAACTGTATAATATTTAACTTTAAATGTATTTTGATGAGCTCTGACTATTTGGTAATGGGCTGTTTATGTTTTGATTACCCATGTATGTATTTCATGTACAGTACAGGCCTGCACAAAATTTTGCTACAGCATAATATCAATATGTTTTGCATAGAGATTATCTCAACTTTTATTCTTATTGTATGCACACATTTTTGTTATAACATTAAAACACAACCATGAGCAGCGTTGTGGCCAGAGGACTGCTACTGGATGGCCAGTGGCTATCTGGCTACTCATTGGCTACATTTTCTGGCCAAATATTATTTTGGTAGAATTTTGACCGTTCTGTGATTGAGGACGTGTTTTGGTATTAACTTGAACTTGGACTTCGAGGCAAGAATTTTACCTTTTGGATTATTTTGAACTTTTGTTGGCTGAGTAGGTATTTGTGTTCCTTTCTGGAGGGTTTTCTCAATAAATCAACCTGTGAATTTGGTTGTGCTCAAACATATTTGTTCAGCATTGTGTTGTAATTTTATGCTGCTGCTGTACACCCCTATACTCCAGTTTGCTCCACAATATATTTTATTCAGTTGAAGATGCTAATTCAAAGATGAGACAGACAACAATCCTGCTACATCAGTAGGTTCAAATCTTCTTTACAGTAGGTTTACTTAGAATTGATCTAGAAAACTCACATATCAATCTAGTCATCATAGAATTTATTTGAATTGTTCAAAGACAATAATTATATCAGCAGTCAACATATTTAGACAATTGAATGCTAGCAATGATGCTAGAACTAATGCATCTCTAAGTCAGGCCGCAAAATGCGTTCAGTCTTCAGCTAACCACTTTGCAGTAAAGTTAGTTGTTTGAGCAGCTCTATGAGTTTGCATCATCTACAGGATATCCTGCTTGGTGGTGAACATGTCTGCAGCACAGATCAAGCCTTTGGGAGAAGCAACACTCCTCTGTTCAAATAAGATAATACATTCATAATCTTAAAAAAGGGTCTACAGTGTTCCATTAACTAAACCTGCAGCATGGATTCCAGCAGGGATGTGCAGGTACAAATGCATTCCGTTTGGTCACATTTACCCCCACACCACCCCCACCAAAGACATCTGTTGGAGAAAAAAAACTGCAGACATAGGTTCCCTTAATAACCCACCTTGTTACGAGTCCCTGCAGGCCCCAGAACTACTGTCACACCAGAGTGTATAACCCTCAGACAGACAACTCAACCCAGATTAACAGTGAGTATATTATGCTTACTGTATGTGAGGGTTGGCTTCAGGATGCTTTGCAAAAGTTACTCTGCTGTGCATAGTGATGTACAGTATCTTGAATCTTCAACATAGTGTCTCTGCAGACGTCAGCCTAATAACATTCAAGTTATTTAAAAAAAACTTTTTTTTTTTTTTACATAACTTTGTTTAAGCAACTTTCATAAAATGAATTGCAATCCTGTAATTAGCAATGAATAATCAAAACAATTTCAGTGGTCATTTGTTACATTTTATTTCAGGGATGAAAATCACTGGATATCCTGTTCACACCATGGCAGGGTGGGACTTTATATTTTACAAATTTGAATATTAATAGTATCATCAATTAATACATTTATCATAATAACTTATAATAATTACATCATTGCTGTAAATAATGTAATGTCATATTTTATGCTGTACAACATGGGCCATTGATACATGCACCTGTAATTGAGAAGCTCAAATCATTGGTAATGAATTTCAGGGGGAACACCACAACCATTCCCTTCAGCTCTGTGAGTGTTGAGAATGGGAATTCATCCAGTTATGCGTATGAGAACTCATCCAGTTACTCATATGAGAACTCATCCAGTTATGCATATGAGAACTCATCCAGTTACTCATATGAGAACTCATCCAGTTATGCATATGGGTAAGTTAAGGTCTAAAATGTCTTGACTTTTAGAAACACTCATTTTGAGGAAAGAGTGCAATTGGTGTTACAATATTTCTGCCCCAAACGTCCAATCATGTTTTTTAAAAATGAAATGTTTCTCATAGTACTTTATTTCTATGTGCATTTACTCCATTGTACTGTAAATATTGCTGTTGGTGGACCACATTTTGATAATAAGCACAACTTTCAGATTGTGTCTTTGAGAATGTTCATTCTTATCATTGCTGCTTGGTTCATTCTACTCGGGATCCTCATCTCTCCCAAGTGGTCATTCTCTCTTTCTCCCCTTACCCATCTGTCTATCGCCTCCTTTGAATTCCATGCTGTCACAGTTACCAGCCCTTTCAAGCTTAACATCCTTATCATTTATCGCCCTCCAGGTTCCCTCGGAGAGTTCATCAATGAGCTTGATGCCTTGATAAGCTCCTTTCCTGAGGACGGCTCACCTCTCACAGTCCTGGGCGACTTTAACCTCCCCACGTCTACCTTTGACTCATTCCTCTCTGCCTCCTTCTTTCCACTCCTCTCCTCTTTTGACCTCACCCTCTCACCTTCCCCCTACTCACAAGGCAGGCAATACGCTCGACCTCATCTTTACTAGATGCTGTTCTTCCACTAACCTCATTGCAACTCCCCTCCAAGTCTCCGACCACTACCTTGTATCCTTTTCCCTCTCGCTCTCATCCAACACTTCCCACACTGCCCCTACTCGGATGGTATCGCGCCGTCCCAACCTTCGCTCTCTCTCCCCCGCTACTCTCTCCTCTTCCATCCTATCATCTCTTCCCTCTGCTCATACCTTCTCCAACCTATCTCCTGATTCTGCCTCCTCAACCCTCCTCTCTTCCCTTTCTGCATCCTTTGACTCTCTATGTCCCCTATCCTCCAGGCCGGCTCGGTCCTCCCCTCCCGCTCCGTGGCTCGACGACTCATTGCGAGCTCACAGAACAGTGCTCCGGGCAGCCGAGCGGAAATGGAGGAAAACTCGCCTCCCTGCGGACCTGGCATCCTTTCACTCCCTCCTCTCTACATTTTCCTCCTCTGTCTCTGCTGCTAAAGCCACTTTCTTCCACTCTAAATTCCAAGCATCTGCCTCTAACCCTAGGAAGCTCTTTGCCACCTTCTCCTCCCTCCTGAATCCTCCTCCCCCTCCCCCCTCCTCCCTCTCTGCAGATGACTTCGTCAACCATTTTGAAAAGAAGGTCGACGACATCCGATCCTCGTTTGCTAAGTCAAACGACACCGCTGGTTCTGCTCACACTGCCCTACCCTGTGCTCTGACCTCTTTCTCCCTCTCTCTCCAGATGAAATCTCGCTTCTTGTGACGGCCGGCCGCCCAACAACCTGCCCGCTTGACCCTATCCCCTCCTCTCTTCTCCAGACCATTTCCGGAGACCTTCTCCCTTACCTCACCTCGCTCATCAACTCATCCCTGACCGCTGGCTACGTCCCTTCCGTCTTCAAGAGAACGAGAGTTGCACCCCTTCTGAAAAAACCTACACTCGATCCCTCCGATGTCAACAACTACAGACCAGTATCCCTTCTTTCTTTTCTCTCCAAAACTCTTGAACGTGCCATCCTTGGCCAGCTCTCCCGCTATCTCTCTCAGAATGACCTTCTTGATCCAAATCAGTCAGGTTTCAAGACTAGTCATTCAACTGAGACTGCTCTTCTCTGTATCACGGAGGCGCTCCGCACTGCTAAAGCTAACTCTCTCTCCTCTGCTCTCATCCTTCTAGACCTATCGGCTGCCTTCGATACTGTGAACCATCAGATCCTCCTCTCCACCCTCTCCGAGTTGGGCATCTCCGATGCGGCCCACGCTTGGATTGCGTCCTACCTGACAGGTCGCTCCTACCAGGTGGCGTGGCGAGAATCTGTCTCCTCGCCACGCGCTCTCACCACTGGTGTCCCCCAGGGCTCTGTTCTAGGCCCTCTCCTATTCTCGCTATACACCAAGTCACTTGGCTCTGTCATAACCTCACATGGTCTCTCCTATCATTGCTATGCAGACGACACACAATTAATCTTATCCTTTCCCCTTCTGATGACCAGGTGGCGAATCGCATCTCTGCATGTCTGGCAGACATATCAGTGTGGATGACGGATCACCACCTCAAGCTGAACCTCTGCAAGACGGAGCTGCTCTTCCTCCCGGGGAAGGACTGCCCGTTCCATGATCTCGCCATCACGGTTGACAACTCCATTGTGTCCTCCTCCCAGAGCGCTAAGAACCTTGGCGTGATCCTGGACAACACCCTGTCGTTCTCAACCAATATCATGGCGGTGGCCCGTTCCTGTAGGTTCATGCTCTACAACATCCGCAGAGTACGACCCTGCCTCACACAGGAAGCGGCGCAGGTCCTAATCCAGGCACTTGTCATCTCCCGTCTGGATTACTGCAACTCGCTGTTGGCTGGGCTCCCTGCCTGTGCCATTAAACCCCTACAACTCATCCAGAACGCCGCAGCCCGTCTGGTGTTCAACCTTCCCAAGTTCTCTCACGTCACCCCGCTCCTCCGCTCTCTCCACTGGCTTCCAGTTGAAGCTCGCATCCGCTACAAGACCATGGTGCTTGCCTACGGAGCTGTGAGGGGAACGGCACCGCAGTACCTCCAGGCTCTGATCAGGCCCTACACCCAAACAAGGGCACTGCGTTCATCCACCTCTGGCCTGCTCGCCTCCCTACCACTGAGGAAGTACAGTTCCCGCTCAGCCCAGTCAAAACTGTTCGCTGCTCTGGCCCCCCAATGGTGGAACAAACTCCCTCACGACGCCAGGACAGCGGAGTCAATCACCACCTTCCGGAGACACCTGAAACCCCACCTCTTCAAGGAATACCTAGGATAGGATAAGTAATCCTTCTCACCCCCCCCCTTAAATGATTTAGATGCACTATTGTAAAGTGGCTGTTCCACTGGATGTCAGAAGGTGAATTCACCAATTTGTAAGTCGCTCTGGATAAGAGCGTCTGCTAAATGACTCGAAAGGGGAATGTAAATGTACTCATCTGATCTTTTACAGCACACATTTTGCAGACGCATTTGAAGTACCACATATGACTACAATAACAGTGACGATGGCATTTGCAAGTACAAGGCACACGGAGCCAGCTTCCTGCCAGTGCTGTACTCTCTCTTCTTCATCCTGGGGTTTCTGGGGGACGTTCTGGTCCTGTGGGTCATGCTGCTTTGGGGTGAGACTACGTAGCATGACCGACGTGTGTCTCCTGAACCTGGACTTGGCTGACCTGCTCCTGGTCTGCTCCTTGCCTTTCTTGGCCCACCACGCTAGATACCAGTGGGTGTTTGGTGATGTCATGTGCAAAGTGGTCCTCAGCATCTACCACGTTGGCCTCTACAGTGGCATCTTCTTCATCACCCTGATGAGTGTGGACAGGTCCATGCTGTTTACGCCATGAGAGCCAGAACATGGAAGTATGGGGCCATCGCTGTCGTCGTGACCTGGCTGGCTGGATTCCTGGCCTCGTTTCCTGAGGTTCTGTTTCTTAAAGTGGAGAAAAACAATGAGAAAGAAAATTGTCACCCTGTGTATTTTTTTGCCCTTTTCAAAATGAACACACTTGGTCTGCTAATCCCCCTCGTCATCATGGGGTTCTGCTACAACACAGATTGATGGCCTTCTTTTTGGAGGATGGAGTACTGAGCAGCCTTCTGACTCATTCTCATTGTGGTTGTGGTGTTTTTCTGCTGCTGGACTCCGTACAACATGACGTCATTTTTCAAGGCCTTGGAGTTAAGTGAGGTCTACTCAAGCTGTGAGAGTAGCAAAGCCATCAGACTCACTCTACAGATCACAGAGGCCATGGCCTACTCCCACAGCTGCCTGAATCCCATCCTCTGTGTTTTTGTGGGGCAAAAGTTTAGAAGGCCTCTCATAAGACTGATAAACAAGGTTCACTGCAGAATGTGTCAGTTCATGAAGTACTACCTGCCCCAGGACTTCAGAGCCTCGAGGACAGGATCTATTTACTCACAGACCACCAGCGTGGATGAGAGGTCTACTGCCGTGTGAACAGCAACTTAACTGTAAAGACAAATACATCTGACATCACATGTACTGTTCATTCCAATGCATATGTAAATACCAAATCCAGTGTCAAATACAATCATCCGAAAATAATAGGCTCTGATCCAGGTGCATGGCGAAGTCAGGAAATTGTCACTCAACTCAGTTTCCCATCAGGGCGTTGATTTTTACAGAAATCAACCCAATCATTATGAATTTCACAAACCATTTAATTTCCCTTTGTATAGCATTTTGTCTAGTACCGTATGTCTATTTGAAGTTTTTGGCACATTTTGCAAAGTTATCTTTTCTTTTAAAATGTATCTGCTAGCACACATATGTAAATACAGTCATACTTTTTATTCTATGTAAATAAATGTATCACAGTAACTTCATCCCCTCCTGCCGGAGGCAAATTATTAAAATTAAAGTACTTCCAAGATAATGTAATCAAGATATACTCAGTGACCTGGATGTTTTCTCTATGTTCCCATGTGTTAGTGCTAGAGAATATGTGAATGATGGTGCCACCACAGACCAATATCTCTTACTTCTGTTAGCAACTTATCTCACCACAAAGAGTGACACTGCTGGTGCCTTACAATGTGTACACAAAATGTAATCCTATTGTGATTCACTGCAGTATTGTAACATGTTTTATATTGATCATTATAATGGGGATGCAGAAGACATTTAGATCATAACACATTTGTCTGCTTTACCTGCTATGATATTTAATACTTAAAACAGCACTCTGCACAGAAGCACACACCAACCTTAAACCAACCTTTTTTCAATTGAAGTGAGCCAGTTAATACCTACAGTAAAACAATACAGGGCTGGCTCTAGCATGTTGGGGGGCCGAAGCAAGACTTAGTTGGAGGTCCCCAAACCTCACAACAAAACATTTAAGTAGCCCCCAAAACATGGAGCCATTTAAAAAAAAGTTAATTTCATGCAATTCTACACATTCTGCCATGGTGTGTGAAGAAAATGTTGCAACTTCTGCTATTTTGCCATCGGGCAGAAAGAAAACGGTGCAATTTTATAACACATTTCTTGAAATTCTACTCACTTTGCCATGTGGAAGAGAGAAGAAAAGTGCATTTTAAAGCAAATGTCCTGCAATTCTACACATTTTGTAATGACTTATGCCATGCTAATATGATATCTGAGTGAGAATGACTAAGAAAAAAATATGGGGGCCCCGTGGAGGTCAGAGCCCATGGACAAGTGCCCTGCATGCCCGGTCGGTATTCGGCCATGATTACTACAATAGTCGCTCCTGTCATTTCTCAATAGGTAATTCATCACAAGCCCACACTCCACAAAATTGTTTTCCAATCAAGCGGCTCATGAGATCTCCTAGCTCTTGGGTATAGAGCCTTAGAGAATTCAACTATGACCCATACACCTGTCAGGGCTCTTTCTTGATCTGAATGATCACAAGACATTTTCTGGTCATTGTTTTCGCTGCAGGTGCGACAAAGGGGAAAGAAAAGTTTTCCTTGAGGTCCCTTGTAAGGCAACACCAGCAGAAACAAACCCCGTGGTGGGTAAACAGTTGCCTTGATCAGAACTAAATAGTTTTGGAGTAAGTCAAAGTCACAGTGAATAATTTCAGGATGCCCCATAGGATAGCAGGAGGAACTCATTACATGAGGATAAAGGGATGTCAAATCTACATATCCTATTGTCTCGTCGGGTTGCGCTACATACAGTAATGTCAAAGCATTAGTAAGCTCGAACATGAGGATCAGACTTTTTGAGTTCGGTCCACTCATGCTTCCTCATCACATTCACTTTCAACGCATAAGTAGCCTGTAAAGATTCCAATTTGTCTTGGAACTCCTGGTACATATCCCCAAAAGTCTTTTGGGATAGGACACACATGGCCTGGGGCACAAAGCAAGATTTACAACCGTGGAAGAAACACCCGTTGTACTCACACTGTCTCAACACCGTCGATCGGTGTGTATCCATCTACGTGATACGGCCCAACAGCCATCTCCCCACTATTCAAAGCATGTTGAATAAAAGTGTTTTTATCCTGGACCAAGTACTCCAACCATTGAATGGACCCGCTAGAGTATGACTTGAATTGGCGTCGGTAGTTGGAATGGAATAGCTATAGATGCTGGAGGTAAAAAGTGTGTACGATAGGTTTTCATTCATGCCGATGCAATAGTTGTACAACCCCAGGGGTCAATGCCGGCATCTTTGATTACCTCTTCTCTGAATCTGAGGCATTCTTCACGAAGTATCACCACATCATTGTCACGGTTTGACTCCATCTCTTTATGGAAATCAAAGGTGCTATGACATACTGTCTCATACCATGTCAGGAATCTCTCGCTCTTTGGGAGACATTTGATCACACCGTATATTTCGGGGCTGGGATAAGATCCAATATAACGTAGATTCTCCTCAGATGTGAAGAAATGAGGGAACCAATCTTTCACAGAGTTTTCAAAACCCAAGTCCTCAGGCATTTGAGCCAATCTCATGGGTAAGAAACTTAAACTATCAATGTATCTCTGGTTGAAGGCAGGGTCTACAAAACACAAGATTTTACTACCTTGCGCTATGATACTGGGTGCAACGCCTTGTTGTATCAGGGGGTTCAAAAGAAGATTGTGAGCTATAAACATGAAGTTTCTGTACTGGGGTTTTCTGAAGGGTTTTAGAAAGAGTAGTGCACAATTGGGCCCCTCTGCCGACCACTTTTCACCCTTGAAAGTCATGGTAGATACAAAAATAGGCAAATTAACCCCTGATTGCTGATTAGTCTCAAAATCATAAAACACATATTTCTCTGAATGTTCATCTTCAGCCAAAGGCTGAATATAACACTCGTGTGGCACTTCTTGAACCACTTCAGTGTCTCTGCTTTTCAAAGGCCCTTTACAGATTGGGCAATGTATGAATCCACACACATTAGGTGTAGGGCTGTCTATCTTAAGGTTGTAATTGCAGTGGCATTTGGACATTTCTTGTTGATGTCACAACTGCTTACAGATTTACATGCCTTGAGGTGCCATGTTTCAATTTGGTGTTTTTCATAGCAGTAGGCCGAATGACATATGCGGTGACAATCCGCACAAGGTGTTAGGTTTAAGGGTTGCATCGGACATGTTTCATCCAGACATACTAAACAGCTATAACGACAAGAGTGCCCCCCGTTTCGTATGACATGGACACACACGGCACTCCTAAAAACACTGTGATGTTGGTAATAGCATAATAATGGGCGTTTTGCGCATAAAAGTACAGAATCTGAGGATGAGGTTGGGGTTTGTTCTGAAATTTCAAGAAAGCTGCATTAGCTCTACTGTGGTACAAAACCACAATCTTGATGTTCAAAAATTTTTCAAATTTGACTATGTCAGAGAAAGCCACAGCATCCCGTATACCTAGACCCACAGCATTGGGAGCTCCCTAGCCTTTTGTAAAGCCTCTAGATCAGCACATCCAGGGTTGAGTAAATGTGCTAGGCCTATTGCAAAGCCAAACTGATTACCAGGATTGTGAACATTTATGAGATATGCCCTTTTATTGTTTCTAATTTCTGATTGCATGAGACTATCAAGTTTACTTCTCTGACACGCTCCACCCAGGGGTTGACGTACGATTTGCACTACGAGCTCGAGGGTTCTATCAGCTATGATGGATAAATTAGATTGAACAAGTCATTCCACCAGGGCTATAAATTGTTCAAGATCTGCTGCGCCATTGGGTAAAAGTCGTTGCCTCGCCTTGTTCGGGCGGTGCTCGGCGTTCGACGTCACCGGTCTTCTAGGCATCATTGATCCATTTTTCATTTTCCATTGGTTTTGTCTTGTCTTCCCACACACCTGTTTTCAATCCCATTCATTACCTGTTGTGTATTTAACCCTCTGTTTCCCCTCATGTCTTTGTCAGAGATTGTTTATCGTCAGTGTAGTGTTTTTGTATAGGTGCGCGACGGGTCTTCGTACCCATATTTATTTGTCTATTTAGTGTTATGGAGCCTGTTACTTGGACTTTATTAAAAGACTCCATTTTACACTCCGTTTGACTCTCCTGCGCCTGACTTCCCTGCCACCTATACACATATGCCTGACACATGTTATCTCCACAAATTTCAAGCTGTAAGACATCACGAGGTTCGGCTAAATCTGCTGCCCTCTCTAAAAGTATCCAAGATCACATAAAAAACAGCATGATCAAGGTCCTGAATCATCCATGTGAAATTAAAATAACTGTCGAATCTCTGTATTGCCGAATTTATTTCGGTACACAAACTGAACACTTCTATCAATACCATTGCCACTGATTTATTACACAATTTTCCAATTCCTCAAAAACATTGTATTGTTGCTCAGACTCCTCGGACATGGGAGTTAAAGGTGGTGTGTGTGTATGGGCTGGTGTGAAGATCTTGTGCTCTCATTAATTTGGTTAATTAAGGATATGAGTTCTACCGGGATCTGCGATAACTGGTATTCATTTGTCGGCCCTGTCTCATTCATTTGATTAATTAAGGATATGAGTTCTGCTGGGATTTGCGATAACAGGTTTTCATCTGTCAGAATTATGGGTGATGTTGGCCCTGTCTCATTCATTTGGTTAATTAAGCATGTGTGTTCTTGTGGTATTCTGGAAGGATCCATGTTACATAAAGGGGTTTTAAGCACTTGTTTTTGCATTTAAAAAAATCAGATTGTTTAACAAACGGGGCATTGTTCTATGCCAGAAGGATAGATCTTGACTGTATTGCCGCTTTAGTAAAGCAAACCAAACATTTGTGTAGCTGAAAGAATTGGCTGTATAAAGATGTCTGGCCGCTTCGTACATCAGCAAATCTTCTAGCTCAGAATTGTATTTAAAGCGTTGAAATGATGAGATGTTTTACTCAGTATGTCCTGGGTGCCGAATTCCTCCTCGACCACGTCCTCTAGGGTATTAAAAATAAAGTATTAGATACTTCAGATATAATATTATATTAACAATATATATATATATATAGATAAATATATATATATAATTAAATTACCTCTGGTTTGTGATTCTGCGCGATGCACTTGTGCCAAAATTGTGCGGTAAATGCTAGATTATGTAGCGATTTGCTTGAGGTTCCGGGGTGTTTATCTGCTGGTTAAAGCTACGGTTCTTGGGGTGTTCGGAGTTCGGGTAAAACCGTTAGAACATAAAATACTGTCTGTTTCATCTGCTCCTCCAAAGTCGTTCAGAGTCCATAATGCATCATGTATCCTTGTTGGGGGGGCTGTCCGCTGTAAACACAAGATTATCTTTTAAAATAGGGTACACACTTTTTGTTTTTAATGTATATATATATTATGGATTTTATTTTTGGACTAACGTGTCATGTTCATTGAATGGAGGAGACCAAGGCGCAGCGTGATGTGAATACATTCTATTTATTAACGAAGGCGCGCGCGCACGCGCACACACGCACGCACGCACGCACGCACGCACACACACACACACACACACACACACACACACACACACACACACACCAACCATAGACAACAACCCACAAATTTCCCAAGGAACATGGCTGCCAAAATATGGTTGCCAATCAGAGACAACGATAAACAGCTGCTTCTAATTGAGAACCAATCTAGTCAACCATAGACATACATAACACCTAGACTAGTAACACCCATAGACATGCAAAACCCTTAGACAGGGACAAAAACACATACATCACCCATGTCACACCCTGACCTAACCAAAATAATAAAGAAAACAAAGAATACTAAGGTCAGGGCGTGACATTGCGTCGAAAATAGCTTGATGGGGACGGGCTGCGTTAAGAAGATGCGGTCTCGGTTTGAACCTCGGATTTCTCATCTAATGTTGGATGATCCAAATAAATTATTCCAGGTAGCAACTGGTTAATGTTGGATATCCTATAGATGATTGATAATATTAACATAAATTTATACAAAATATATATTATTTTATTTTATTATATATATTATTATATTTTAACTTATTGAAATACATGCAATTAACTTAAATACATACCTGAAAATTCGATGTCCATTCATTTTAGAATATCTGCAAAAACATATATACCAATGTTTTAATATTAGAGAGAGAGATAGTTCCCAACAGTGCAGTAATTTTGTAATACCAAACAATTCCCAGAAAATACCAAACGCACCCAAAATTGAATATATTATTTTCACAACCTCACGTTCAAAATTCTCCATGTGTATAGGCTTGCAGAAATGCAGGGAAATCTTTTCAGATGGGCCGCTGTGTCCTGAAAGACTGAGAATGTATGGAATTAATTATGTTTAGTGTATAGTGTTTTTTTGGAGACATCCTGTATGCAAAATGAACCGATAGTACCGGTATTGATTCGAAAAAAAACATTGTTTTTAAACCTTTGGGGGTTGTCTCGACTTATTCTATGCCGGGATGGTGGGATTGCCTTTTGCCTCCTACATCCTCGGGGGAAATAACACCTGCTGTTTTTAGAGACACCCAGTATGCATAATGAACCGTGAGTACCGGTATTGATTAGAAAAAAACATTGTTTTTAAACCTTAGGGGGTTGTCTAGACCTATTCTATTCTGGTTGTGGGGTTTGACTTTTGAGCCCCCACATCCTCGGGGGGGGGGGATAAAGTCTGATTTTAGAGGCTTATGTGCTAATGACATTGTTTCAAACACCCCTGCAGAGACATGCACACACTTAGACACACACCCCCGGAAAAAAACATTGTTTTTGAAACACACACGCCCACACGCACATGCACGCACACACGTCTTTCCTGAAAGCCTTTTTCTGAGACACTGGGAGAGAGAGAGAGAGAGAGACAGATATTCCAGGTTTTAAAGGTGAGATACAATGTTAAAACCCTTTATTTAATTCTAACTATTTAGTACAGACCTTTTAAAACATGCTATAATTAGTACAAACAATTTTACAGCGCAATATCTAACCAAGTCAGAATGTTTTTATACACATACACAAAAATGGTTATACATCCGATATACATACAGTGGGGCAAAAAAGTATTTAGTCAGCCACCAATTGTGCAGGTTCTCCCACTTACAAAGATGAGAGAGGCCTGTAATTTTCATCATAGGTGCACTTCAACTATGACAGACAAAATGAGAAAAAAAATCCAGAAAATCCCATTGTAGGATTTTTAATGAATTTATTTGCAAATTATGGTGGAAAATTTGGTCAATAACAAAATAACAAAAGTTTATCTCAATACTTTGTTATATACCCTTTGTTGGCAATGACAGAGGTCAAACGTTTTCTGTAATTCTTCACAATTTTTTCACACACTGTTGCTGGTATTTTGGCCCATTCCTCCATGCAGATCTCCTCTAGAACAGTGATGTTTTGGGGCTGTTGCTGGGCAACACGGACTTTCAACTCCCTCCAAAGATTTTCTATGGGGTTGAGATCTGGAGACTGGCTAGGCCACTCCAGGACCTTGAAATGCTTCTTACGAAGCCACTCCTTCGTTGCCCGGGCGGTGTGTTTGGTATCATTGTCATGCTGAAAGACCCAGCCACGTTTCATCTTCAATGCCCTTGCTGATGGAAGGAGGTTTTCACTCAAAATCTCACAATACATGACCCCATTCATTCTTTCCTTTACACGGATCAGTCGTCCTGGTCCCTTTGCAGAAAAACAGCCCCAAAGCATGATGTTTCCACCCTCATGCTTCACAGTAGGTATGGTGTTCTTTGGATGCAACTCAGCATTCTTTGTCCTCCAAACATGACGAGTTGAGGTTTTACCAAAAAGTTATATTTTGGTTTCATCTGACCATATGACATTCTCCCAATCTTCTTCTGGATCATCCAAATGCTCTCTAGCAAACTTCAGACGGGCCTGGACATGTACTGGCTTAAGCAGGGGGACATGTCTGGTACTGCAGGATTTGAGTCCCTGGCGGCATAGTGTGTTACTGATGGTAGGCTTTGTTACTTTGGTCCCAGCTCTCTGCAGGTCATTCACTAGGTCCCCCCGTGTGGTTCTGGGATTTTTGCTCACCGTTCTTGTGATAATTTTGACCCCACGGAGTGAGATCTTGCGTGGAGCCCCAGATCGAGGGAGATTATCAGTGGTCGTGTATGTCTTCCATTTCCTAATATTTGCTCCCACAGTTGATTTCTTCAAACCAAGCTGCTTACCTATTTCAGATTCAGTCTTCCCAGCCTGGTGCAGGTCTACAATTTGGTTTCTGGTGTCCTTTGACAGCTCTTTGGTCTTGGCCATAGTGACTGTTTGAGGTTGTGGACAGGTGTCGTTTATACTGATAAAAAGTTCAAACAGGTGCCATTAATACAGGTAACGAGTGGAGGACAGAGGAGCCTCTTAAAGAAGAAGTTACAGATCTGTGAGAGACAGAAATCTTGCTTGTTTGTAGGTGACCAAATACTTATTTTCCACCATAATTTGCAAATAAATGCATTAAAAATCCTACAATGTGATTTTCTGGATTTTTTTCTCATTTTGTCTGTCATGGTTGAAGTGTACCTATGATGAAAATTACAGGCCTTTCTCATCTTTTTTAAGGGGGAGAACTTGCACAATTGTTGGCTGACTAAATACTTTTTTGCCCCACTGTATATATTATTACAGCACAGTACTACACCCTTTAAATGATTATATTTATAACTGTCTGTTGTAGTAAAGAATGTATTCATATAAAAAAACATTGTTTTAAAACAACTGCAGACACACCCCTTCTGAAAATCCCATTGTTTTGAAACGCACACACGAATCTTTCCTGAAACATTTTCTCAGAGAAAAGACTTTTGTTAAAAGGTGAGATACAATTTTAAAACCCTTTATTTAATTCTAAATATTTAGTGCCGACCTTTTAAAACATGCAATAATTAGTTTTAAAAAAATGACTATTCCTTTCTTCCAGAAAAAGGGGAGGCTATAGAGTTAGCCCAGACACCCATCCGTCTCTAATTCACCGTTGTCAAGACAGGCTCTCTTGCCCACAAGATATCCCGCACACTCCATGTTCCGTAAGTTTTCATTCCCTGGATAGATCAAACGTGTTGCCTTTGGACCCTGGGTATGTCTTAAGGATAGAAGCGCCCAGCGGCGTAATTGTTCACGATTTTGGAAAAGATTGTCCAGCTGTTTCATCAGGTTCAGGAATATATGATAATCGCCCCTCTTAAAGCTAAAGACAGGCATAAAATAATTCACATCCTTGCAAGCTTTGCAAAAAACATATGAACTAACTGATTTTGTAGCATTTGAACTATCATATTGGGCCCATGCTAAAATTGTCACTTTGGAGTCGGGGCTTTACACAAATGAAGAGATTCTTATGGCCTTGAAATCATCGCGCCCGCACACATTCTCTTCCAATGCGTAGCTGGGGCAGAGATGTATCACAGGGCATGCTCGATCTGACATAGTGCTAGCCGTATCTTAAGCCATTCTCTCATACGCAGGGCAGGAGAAAAACTCCCGGTTTCTGTTTGATAAAGGGGGCTGTGACCTCTTGTCTGTGAAAATCTTCACAGTTGAATCCTCCGGTTGGAATATGTAACCCACACATGTATGTCCATCGCTCATATACATACTCCTTTAAAATATTCAGGGGCCTCACACAAAATGTCCTCCATGTTTTTGTCATTGTGTTTTTGACACGAGGCACAAAGTACATCTACAATTGGCCTAGGAGACATGTTTAATTTGCTGTTTAATGTTCTGGATTTATTTTTTATTTCTTGTTTAGTGTTCTGGGGTTTATCATGGTCGCTTGTGGTGTTCTGGGGTTTATTTATAATGTGTCTGCCCCCCAATACCCCCGGACATTCCTGTTTCATAGACAACAGCCCTAAGGTCACTACAACAGGGTGGGGACCATACTCTTTGAAATGTTCAAACACATCCCCCAGTTCAACAAGGTCCCTACACCTCAATCATCATGACAGCTTCAAAGGAACAGATGCACTATATGCTTAAATTAACACTCACTCTAAAGTGTGAGAACCGAACAACAGGATGCCCATATATGGGCACTCCCTAGAGCATGTGAAAACTTCCTGTCAGGATGTCCTGTGTGCCATCTACTGTCTACTGTATTCTCTCTCGACCCCTTGACTTTTTCCACATTTTGTTACGTTACAGCCTTATTCTAAAGTGGATTAAATTGTGGGTTTTTCTTCATAATCTACACACAATACCCCATAATGACAAAGCAAAGCTTTTTTTTTGGCAAATGCTTTAAAAATCTAAAACTTAAATAAATATTCAAACCCTTTACTCAGTGCTTTGTTGAAGCACTTTGGCAGCGATTACAGCCTTGAGTCTTCTTGGGTAAGACACTACAAGCTTGGCACACCTGTATTTGGGGAGTTTCTCCCATTCTTCTCTGCAGATCCTCTCAAGCACTGTCAGGTTGGATAGGGAGCGTTGCTGCACAGTTATTTTCAGGTCTCTCCAGAGATGTTCAATCGGGTTCTAGTCTGGCTGGGCCACTCAAGGACATTGAGACTTGTCCCGAAGCAACTCCTGTGTTGCCTTGGTTGTGTGCTTAGGATCATTGTCCTCTTGGAAGGTGAACCTTCACCCCAAGCTGTGGCAGGAAGGGAACGATTAAACCTGAGCGGTCTGGTGCAGCTTTTCATCAAAGATCTCTCTGTAATTTGCTTCGTTCATTTTTCCCTCGACCCTGACTGATCCTATCTCCCAGTCCATGCCGCTGAAAACATCCCCACAGCATGATGCTGCCACAACCATGTTTTACCGTAGGGAGGGTGCCAGGTTTTGTCAGATGTGACGCTTTCTGAATGATATATACATACATACATACATACATACATACATACATACATACATACATACATACATACATACATACATACATACATACATACATACATACATACATACATACATACATACATACATACATACATACATACATACATACATACATACATACATACATACATACATACATACATACATACATACATACAGTGGGGCAAAAAAAGTATTTAGTCAGCCACCAATTGTGCAAGTTCTCCCACTTACAAAGATGAAAGAGGCCTGTAATTTTCATTATAGGTACACTTCAACTATGACAGACAAAATGAGGAAAAAAATCCAGAAAATCACATTGTAGGATTTTTTATGAATTTATTTGCATATTATGGTGGAAAATAAGTATTTGGTCACCTACAAACAAGCAAAAGTTCTGGCTCTCACAGACCTGTAACTTCTTCTTTAAGAGGCTCCTCTGTTCTCCACTCGTTACCTGTATTAATGACACCTGTTTGAACTTGTTATCAGTATAAAATACACCTGTCCACAACCTCAAACAGTCACACTCCAAACTCCACTATGGCCAAGACCAAAGAGCTGTCAAAGGACACCAGAAACAAAATTGTAGACCTGCACCAGGCTGGGAAGACTACATCTGCAATAGGTAAGCAGCTTGGTTTGAAGAAATCAACTGTGGGAGCAAATATTAGGAAATGGAAGACATACAAGACCACTGATAATCTCCCTCGATCTGGGGCTCCACGCAAGATCTCACCCCGTGGGGTCAAAATGATCACAAGAACGGTGAGCAAAAATCCCAGAACCACACAGGGGGACCTAGTGAATGACCTGCAGAGAGCTTGGACCAAAGTAACAAAGCTTACCATCAGTAACACACTACGCCACCAGGGACTCAAATCCTGCAGTGCCAGATGTGTCCCCCTGCAGTACATGTCCAGGCCCGTCTGAAGTTATCTTGAGAGCATTTGGATGATCCAGAAGAAGATTGGGAGAATGTCATATGGTCAGATGAAACCAAAATATAACTTTTTGGTAAAAACTCAACTCGTCATGTTTGGAGGACAAAGAATGCTGAGTTGCATCCAAAGAACACCATACCTACTGTGAAGCATGGGGGTGGAAACATCATGCTTTGGGGCTATTTTCTGCAAAGGGACCAGGACGACTGATCCGTGTAAAGGAAAGAATGAATGGGGCCATGTATCGTGAGATTTTGAGTGAAAACCTCCTTCCATCAGCAAGGGCATTGAAGATGAAACGTGGCTGGGTCTTTCAGCATGACAATGATTCCAAACACACCGCCCGGGCAACGAAGGAGTGGCTTCGTAAGAAGCATTTCAAGGTCCTGGAGTGGCCTAGCCAGTCTCCAGATCTCAACCCCATAGAAAATCTTTGGAGGGAGTTGAAAGTCCGTGTTGCCCAGCAACAGCCCCAAAACATCACTGTTCTAGAGGAGATCTGCATGGAGTAATGGGCCAAAATACCATCAACAGTGTGTGAAAACCTTGTGAAGACTTACAGAAAATGTTTGACCTCTGTCATTGCCAACGAAGGGTATATAACAAAGTATTGAGATAAACTTTTGTTATTGACCAAATACTTATTTTCCACCATAATTTGCAAATTAATTCATTACAAATCCTACAATGTGATTTTCTGGATTTTTTTTCTCACATTTTGTCTGTCATAGTTGAAGTGTAACTATGATGAAAATTACAGGTCTCTCTCATCTTTTTAAGTGCGAGAACATGCACAATTGGTGGCTGACAAAATACTTTTTTGCCCCACTGTATATATGGTCGGGGCCCCCCTAGCGGCCTTGGTCCCTAAGCGACCGCTGATGTAGCTTATGCCTGGACTGGCCCTGAAAGGAAGAAATTATTAACTGTCCTTTGGTATACTTAGTTCTGTTAGAATAGGCTCACCTACTACAAGGTCTGTAGCTACAGTCTAAAATAGCCCAGTGACCTAAACACACACAGATAGATAGCTGTTCACCTCTTCCTGTTGACAGGCCTGCTTGCCGATATAAAACCACAACTTCGTACATATGACAATATCATTGACAACAAGGTATTTTGGGGGGGTTGTGCCAGCCAGACGGTTTTGTGTAAGCTGAATATAGATAATGAAAATAAAGGAACACAAAGCCAGAGGATTGTGGCAAGTAAACATTTTTACACAGTTTTGCAATAAGCAGCATTACTGAACTGGTTTCAAAAAGAGCTAATTGCAGGCAGAGCTTTTAAATCTATGGGAAGGTCATGCTCTGACACTGCGAATGTAATTACAGATAACAAACAAAGAACCCTAACCGACAAAGGACAAATCTAGAATTTTACATTTACATTTCACTAAAAACTGCTGAATGATATCCAGGGGAAAAATGCTTTCAATGCTCACCAAAACAAACAAACTGTTACAATATGTTGTTGAAAACTAGATTTGTTTGAAAGGAAAGTAGAGTCTCTTGTTGTCACGCCCTGGTCGAAGTATATTGTGTTTGTCTGCATTTATTTGGTCAGGCCAGGGTGTGACATGGGTTTTTTGTGGTGTGTTTTGTCTTGTGGGTGTATAGCATAGTCTATGGCTGCCTGAGGCGGTTCTCAATCAGAGTCAGGTGATTATCGTTGTCTCTGATTGGGAACCATATTTAGGCAGCCATATTCTTTGAGTATTTCGTGGATGATTGTTCCTGTCTCTGTGTTTGTTGTCACCAGATAGGCTGTATAGGTTTTCACGTTCCGTTTGTTGTTTTGTATTGTTCATTTTTTCATTCGTCATTAAACATGTCTCAAAGATACCACGTTGCATTTTGGTCCGCTTCTCTTCCACCAGACGAAAGCCGTTACACTTGTCAGACATGTATACATGGAGGGCGCATGGATGAACAAGACAACAACATTGGCCTTCTGGAAACAAAGGTGCAAAGTTTAGAACAATAACTGGCTCAGCTAGAAAACAGATCGAGACAAAATCATATGACAATACTGTCCTTATCAGAGGACGAGGAAAAAGGGGACATTATCAAACTGATGTCAGAGGTGCTTGGCGTGGACGGATCACCGCAGGATCTTCAGTGATGCCATCGGATCAGCGTGAAGCAGAAGAATGCTAAACACCCTCGCATGGTCATCCTAAATCAAAGTCAACATTCTGAGGGCACAGGGGGAAAGGAGATTAAGGTCCATGGCCAGTCCATTCTATTAGTCTGGGAACTGTCTGCTAGGCTGAGGGAAAACCGCCAGCAATTCATTCCAATCAGACAGTCACTGGAGTAGAAATTAATTAACTCTCAACTCCGATTCCCAACAGTACTGCTGGTATGGAAGGGAACACAGATAATGGAGTTCACACGTGCTGATGAAACCCTTAACATTGTAGGAAACATTTCCAGTTGAAAGAGAACTCAGTGCACTGAGGAGAGGCAGAAGCGGATAAAATGGATAAGCACACTAGGCTACATACAGCGATGCCCAAGACCAGTTCATAGTAAATTGAGACAATATTCCTTCCCCCTCCCATCAATACAATCTCGACTCTATTGTCCCCAAGTAACTTATTTTATAGGAAGTAACTGTTCTTCTATAGGAAGTAATGCTAAAATTAGCCGATGCCAATGACTTACATGGACAATGAAAAGACAGTATAAAAGAGAAAATATAGCATGTAAGTCAATAATTGTCATAATTGTTCTATGGGTGTGTGTGTGTGGGCAAGAGGGTGTGAGTGGGTATATGTGTCTGCATATGAATGGGAGAGTGAAGGAGGGTGAATATGCATACGTTTAGGAGGGCAGGAAAGAAGGGGTGTGCGGAGCTTTTAAAGTTTATTGAAGTGCAGTCGCAAAAACGATCAAGCGCTATGATGAAACTGGCTCTCATGAGGACCGCCACAGGAAAGGAAGAACCAGAGTTACCTGTGCTGCAGAAGATAAGTTCATTAGAGTTACCAGCCTCAGAAATTTAAGCCCAAGTAACAGACACATCTCAACATCAACTGTTCAGAGGAGACTGCGTGAATCAGGCCTTCATTTACATTTACATTTAAGTCATTTAGCAGACGCTCTTATCCAGAGCGACTTACAAATTGGTGAATTCACCTTCTGACATCCAGTGGAACAGCCACTTTACAATAGTGCATCTAAATCATTTAAGGGGGGGGGTGAGAAGGATTACTTTATCCTATCCTAGGTATTCCTTGAAGAGGTGGGGTTTCAGGTGTCTCCGGAAGGTGGTGATTGACTCCGCTGTCCTGGCGTCGTGAGGGAGTTTGTTCCACCATTGGGGGGCCAGAGCAGCGAACAGTTTTGACTGGGCTGAGCGGGAACTGTACTTCCTCAGTGGTAGGGAGGCGAGCAGGCCAGAGGTGGATGAACGCAGTGCCCTTGTTTGGGTGTAGGGCCTGATCAGAGCCTGGAGGTACTGCGGTGCCGTTCCCCTCACAGCTCCGTAGGCAAGCACCATGGTCTTGTAGCGGATGCGAGCTTCAACTGGAAGCCAGTGGAGAGAGCGGAGGAGCGGGGTGACGTGAGAGAACTTGGGAAGGTTGAACACCAGACGGGCTGCGGCGTTCTGGATGAGTTGTAGGGGTGTAATGGCACAGGCAGGGAGCCCAGCCAACAGCGAGTTGCAGTAATCCAGACGGGAGATGACAAGTGCCTGGATTAGGACCTGCGCCGCTTCCTGTGTGAGGCAGGGTCGTACTCTGCGGATGTTGTAGAGCATGAACCTACAGGAACGGGTCACCGCCTTGATGTTAGTTGAGAACGACAGGGTGTTGTCCAGGATCACGCCAAGGTTCTTAGCGCTCTGGGAGGAGGACACAATGGAGTTGTCAACCGTGATGGCGAGATCATGGAACGGGCAGTCCTTCCCCGGGAGGAAGAGCAGCTCCGTCTTGCCGAGGTTCAGCTTCATGGACAAATAGCTACAAAGAAACCACTACTAAAAGACACCAATAAGAAGAAGAGACTTGCTTGGGCCAAGAAACATGAGCAATGGACATTAGACTGGTGGAAATCTGTCTTTTAGTCTGATGAGTCCAAATTTGAGATTTTTGGTTCCAACCGCTGTGTCCTTGTGAGATGCAGAGTAGGTGAACGGATGATGTGTGGTTCCAAACCATGAAGCATGGAGGAGGAGGTGTGATGGTGCTTTGCAGGTGACACTGTTAGTGATTTATTTAGAATTCAAGGCACACTTAACCAGCATGCCTGGTTTGCAGAGTAATGGGGAGTAATGGAGAGTAATGGAGTTCTGCATCAGATGACCTGGCCTCCACAATCACTCGACCTCAACCCAATTGAGATGGTTTGGGATGAGTTGGACAGCAGAGTGAATGAAAAGCAGCCAACAAGTGCTCAGCATATGTGGTAACACCTTCAAGACTATTGGAAAAGCATTCCAGGTGCATTCCAGGTGAAGCTGGTTGAGAGAATGCCAAGACAGTGCAAAGCTGTCATCAAGGCAAAGGGTGGCTACTTTAAAAATCTATTTTGATTTGTTTAACACTTTTGGTTACTACAAAAAATTTCAGTCTCTCGATGTGCAAAACTGATAGAGACATACCCCAAGCGACTTACAGCTGTAATTGCAGCAAAAGGTGGCGCTACAAAGTATTAACTTAAGGGGGCTGAATAATTTTGCACGCCCAATTTTTCAGTTTTTGATTTGTTAAAAAACTTTGAAACATCCAATAAATGTTGTTCCACTTCATGATTGTGTCCCACTTGTTGTTGATTCTTCACACAAAAATACAGTTTTATATCTTTATGTTTGAAGCCTGAAATGTGGCAAAAGGTCGCAAGGTTCAAGGGGGCCGAATACTTTCGCAAGGCACTGTACATAAATCAGAAATAAACAACTGTTGGATGGATCCTATAGCTAGACTAAGTAACTCTAAAGCAACTATCACTAAAAAACAGAGCTCGCCCAAGAAGAAATATTAGATACTGTTAAAACATTTGCACGGAGAAAAGCACCAGGAATGGATGTCTTTACCATTGAATTCTTGATTTTGGGACAAAGTAGCCCCCATTTTTACACAAATGACAACACATACATTCCATTCGGAAAGTATTCAGACCCCTTGACTTTTTCCAAATTTTGTTACATTACAGTCTTATTCTAAAATGTATGAAATCATTTTTCCCCCTCATCAATCTACACACAATACCTCATAATGGCAAAGCAAAAACAGGTTTTTAGAAAAACAAAGTATTCAGAGACTCGAAATTGAACTCAGGTGCATCCTGTTTCCATCGATCATCCTTGAGATGTTTCTATACCTTGTCCACCTGTGGTACATTCAGTTGCTTGGACATTATCTGGAAAGGCACACACCTGCTATATAAGGTCCCATAGTTGACTGTGCGTGTCAGAGCAAAAACCAAGCCATGATGTCGAAGAAATTGTCCGTGGAGCTCCGAGACAGGATTGTGTCGAGGCACAGATCTGGAGAAGGGTACCAAAAAAGGTCTGCAGCATTGAAGGTCCCCAAGAACACATTGCCTCCATCATTCTTAAATGGAAGAAGTTTGGAACCACCAAGACTCTTCCCAGAGGGAGGTGACCAAGAATCCAATGGTCACTCTGACAGAGCTCCTGAGTTCCTCTGTGGAAATGGGAGAACCTTCCAGAAGGACAACCATCCCTGCAGCACTCCACCAATCAGGCCTTTAAGGTAGAGTGGCCAGCCTGTAAAAGGCACATGACAGCCCGCTTGGGATTTGCCAAAAGGCACCCAAAGGACTCTCAGACCAATGAGAAACAAGATTCTCTGATCTGATGAAACCAAGATTGAACTCTTTGACCTGAATGCCAAGCGTCATGTATGGGGGAAACCTGGCACCATCCGTACAGTGAAGCATGGTGGTGGCAGCAGCATCATGCTGTGATGTTTGTCAGTGGCAGGGACTGGGAGACTTGTCAGGATCGAGGGAAAGATGAATGGAGCAAAGTACAGAGAGATTCTTAATGAAAACCAACTGCAGAGCACCCAGGACCTCAGACTGGGGCGAAGGTTCACCTTCCAACAGGACAACGACCCTAAGCACACAGCCAAGACAACGCAGGAGTGGCTTAAGGACAAGTCTCTGAATGTCCTTGAGTGGCCCAGTCAGAGCCCAGACTTGAACCCGATTGAACATCTCTGGAGAGACCTGAAACTAGCTGTACAGCGACGCTCCCCATCCAACCTGACAGAGCTTGAGAGGATCTGCAAAAAAAATGGGAGAACCTCCCCAAATACAGGTATGTCAAGCTTGTCGCTTTATACCCAATAAGAATCAAGGCTGTAATCGCTGCCAAAGGTGCTTCAACAAAGTACTGAGTAAAGGGTCTGAATTAGAGGTTGCATATAATCAATGCGGTGCCTGTTAATTTATCATCGAATCACAGCCAACTTCGCCAAACGGCGGATGATTTAAAAAAAAAACTAATTTGTGAAAAAAGAACTGTTGAACAAAAGTACCCTAACCATAAACATCAATGCCTTTCTTAAAATCAATACACAAAAGGATATTTTTTAAACCTGTATATTTAGTTAACAGAAATTCATGTTAACAGGCAATATTAACTAGGGAAATTGTGTCACTTCTCTTGCGTTCATTGCACGCAGAGTCAGGATATATGCAACAGTTTGGGCCGCCTGGCTCGTTGCAAACTGATTTGCCAGAATTTTACATAATTCTAACATAACATTGAAGGTTGTGCATTGTAACAGCATTATTTAGACATTAGGTTGCCAACCATTCGATAAAATACGAAATGGTTCTGTACTTCACTGAAAGAATAAACATTTGTTTTCAAAATGATAGTTTCTGGATTTGACCATATTAATGACCAAAGGCTCGTATTTTAGTGTTTATTATATTATATTTAAGTCTATGATTTGATATTTGATAGACCAGTCTGACTGAGCGGTGGTAGGCAGCAGCAGGCTCGTAAGTATTCATTTCAACTTCACTGCGTATGCCCGCAGCTCTTAGCAATGCTTGAATCACAGCGCTGTTTGACTTCAAGCCTATCAACTCCTGAGATTAGGCTGGCAATACTAAAGTGCCTATTATACCATTCAATAGTCAAAGGTATATGAAATACATAAGGTATAAAGAGAAATAGTCAACATGTCACAATTCCTATAATAACTACAACCTAAAACTTCTTAACTGGGAATGTTGAAGAACTGGGAATATTGAACCACAAGCTTTCAAATGTTCTGAGCAAGGAAATTAAACATTAGCTTTTTTACATGGCACATATTGCACTTTTACTTTCTTCTCCAACAATGTGTTTTTGCCTTATTTAAACAAAATTCAGCATGTTTCATTATTTATTTGAGACTAAATAGATTTCATTTATGTATTATATTAAGTTCAAAATAAAAGGGTTCATTGTTCATTCAGTATTGTTGTAATTGTCATTATTACAAATATATATATATATATACAGTTGAAGTCGGAAATTTACATACACTTAGGTAGGAGTCATTAAAACTAGTTTTTCAACCACTCCACAAATTTATTGTTAACAAACTATAGTTTTGGCAAGTCGGTTAGGACATCTACTGTGTGCATGACACAAGTATTTTTTCAACAATTGTTTACAGACAGATTATTTCACTTATAATTCACTGTATCACAATTCTAGTGGGTCAGAAGTTTACATACACTAAGTTGACAGTACCTTTAAACAGCGTGGAAAATTCCAGAACATGATGTCATAGCTTTAGATGCTTCTGAAAGGCTAATTGACATCATTTGAGTAATTTGGAGGTGTACCTGTGGATGTATTTCAAGGCCTACCTTCAAACTCAGTGCCTCTTTGCTTGACATCATTGGAAAATCAAAAGAAATCAGCCAAGATCTCAGAAAAAAATTATAGACCTTCACAAGTCTGGTCCATACTTGGGAGCAATTTCCAAACGCCTGAAGGTACCACGTTCATCTGTACAAACAATAGTATGCAAGTATAAACCCCAGCCGTCATACCGCTCAGGAAGGAGACACGTTCTGTCTCCTAGAAATGAACGTACTTTGGCATGAAAAGTGCAAATGAATCCCAGAACAACAGCAAAGGACCTTGTGACAATGCTGGAGGAAACAGGTAGATAAGTATCTATATCCATAGTAAAACGAGTCCTATATCGACATAACCTGAAAGGCCGCTCAGCAAGGAAGAAGCCACTGCTCCAAAACCTGCCACAAAAAAGCTAGTCTACAGTTTGCAACTGCACATGGGGACAAATATTGTACTTTTTGGAGAAATGTCCTCTGGCCTGGTGAAACAAAAATAGAACTGTTTGGCCATAAAGACCATCGTTATGTTTGGAGGAAAAAGGGGGGAGCTTGCAAGCCGAAGAACACCATTCCAACCTTGAAGCAGTATCATGTTGTGGGGGTGCTTTGCTGCAGGAGGGACTGGTGCACTTCACAAAATAGATGGCATCATGAGGAAAGAAAATTATGTGGATATATTGAAGCAACATCTCAAGACATCAGTCAGGAAGTTAAAGCTTGGTCGCAAATGGGTCTTCCAAATGGACAATGACCCCAAGCATACTTCCAAAGTTGTGGCAAAATGGCTTAAGGACAACAAAGTCAAGGTATTGGAGTGACCCATCACAAAGCCCTGACCTCAATCCCAAGACCCAAGTCAAACAATTTAAAGGCAATGCTATCAAGTACTAATTGAGTGTATGTAAACTTCTGACCCACTGGGAATGTGATGAAAGAAATAAAAGCTGAAATAAATCATTCTCTCTAGAATTATTCTGACATTTCACATTCTTAAAATAAAGTGGTGATCCTGGCCTAAAACAGGGAATTTTACTAGGATTAAATGTCAGAAATTGTGAAAAACCGAGTTTAAATGTATTTGGCTAAGGTGTATGTAAACTTACGACTTCAAAAATTAAAAAAATCAATAACCAATAATCAAATCAAATGTATTTATAAAGCCCTTTTTACATCAGCTGATATCTCAAAGTGCTGTACAGAAACCCCAAACAGCAAGCAATGCAAGTGTAGAAGCACGGTGACTAGGAAAAACTCCCTAGAAAGGCCAGAACCTAGGAAGAAACCTAGAGCGGAACCAGGCTATGAGGGGTGTTCAGTCCTCCTCTGGCTGTAATCGGTATCGGTATCAGCGTTGAAAAATCATAATCGGTCGATCTCGTCTGAATACTTACAATAGCAGTCAAAGGTTTGGACACACCTACTCGAGTTTTTCTTTATTTTGACAATTTTCTACATTGTAGAATAATAGTGAAGACATCAAAACTATAAAATAACGCATATGGAATCATGTAGTAACCAAAAATGTGTTAAACAAATCTAAATATATTTGATTTTAGCTGTCATCAAGGCAATGGTGGCTACTTTTGAAGAATCTCAAATATAAAATATATTTTGATTTGTTTATTTATTTATATATATTTCAGTCATGGTCAGCAACTATACAACATGATAAAGATGTCCATATGTTGTTAGCATCCAGAGCGTCTTGCTGTAATTGACTGACACAAGGTTCAGAACTGTCATGATGCACTTATTAAACACCAGCTCAGTATGCCCTCTATTGGGGAAGCCAGTGTGTGCGCGTGAGTGCATGAACATTGAAAACAGGATTCGGCCTACCTACTGAGATAACCTGAGCTTGCTCACGATGGCTCAGTAGCTGTGGTTGCATGCAAAGCAGCTGCTACTTTCGCTCTAAAAACAGCTCTGTTGATGTCACACCTGATAAGAACATGTGCCATACCTCGGTTAAATACAAACACAGAACCTGTCCCTAAACAACCTTCAAATGTACAACTTAAAAAACATCCGCACTTGATAAATTGCTACAAGAATATTGAGTTAAATTTCCTTTTTTTCATAAAGCAACGTTAACTGAACGAAACATATAATTGAAGATCAATTCACAATGATGATGATTTTGGACATGAATAGTTCATTGACAGCTGCTGAGTTTTTTTTTAACTTAATGCAAAAATGACTTGAACTTAACAGCCAAATCCGAGGATGTGGTTAACATCTATGATCTTTTCCGGCATCAAACATCACAGTTAAGTCCGAGTGGCCTGAAAGGGAAACGTACATTACATCACACCTACATGAATCGGTAATCATTCTAAAAATCAGGATTGACCTTGGTTTGAAGTGCCTGTTGAAATAGAGGGTGGGGAAAGACCAGTTTGGTTATTTGAATGAATAATCTTTGGTGCAAATTGACTGCACAATGCCTGCACCTTGGAGATAAGATCACAGACACCCACTCTGGTTTCTCATATCGTGTTCATCATCGATAGAGATCTGATTCTGATGAGAAACATCCAGTTATTGTGGACACCATTCACACCTCCTATTCCGTTTCCTTCAACAACTACAACTGTTAAACAATAATGTTATCAACCATGTTTATCTCAGATATGTTTATAAGGTTATAATTATGTAAGTCCGCACCACATGCAGTGCCTTCACAACACCTGACTTTTTCAGCCTGAATTTAATATAGATTCAATTGAGATTTTGTGTCACTGGTCTACACACACAATACCTTTATAATGTCAAAGTGGAATTCTGTTTTAGAAATTTTCACAAATTCATATAAAATGAAAAGCTGAAATGTCTTGAGTCATAAAGTTTTCAACCCCTTTGTTATGGCAAGCCTCAATAAGTTCAGTAGTAACATTTGATTAACAAGTCACATAAACGTTGCATGGACTCATTCTTTGTGCAATGATAGTGTTTAGAGGTAGAGGAGATTATGTCGAAAGGGAAACTGCTTGTCCTATGGAAACCATCTGATGGAAAGGTCCAAGTGAAACTGTCCACGTTCCTTAGTCTCATCCTCTTCATGTCAATTAGATGTATTTTGAATGACGACCTCATCTCTGTACCGCACCCATACAATTATATGCAAGGTCCCTCAGTTAAGCTGTGAATTTCAAATACAGATTCAACCACAAAGACCAGGGAGGTTTAACAATGCCTCGCAAACAAGGGCAACTAGCGGTAGATGGTACCAAAAAAAATCTAAAGCAGACATGGAATATCCCTTTGATCATGGTGAAGTTATTAATGACACTTTGGATACTGTATCAATACATCCAGTCACGACAAAGATACCGGTGTCCTTCTTAACTCAGTTGCCAGAGAGGAAGGAAACCGCTCAGGAATTTCACCATGAGGCCAATGGTGACTTTAAAACAGAGTTTAATGGCTGTGATATGGAAAAACTGAGGATGGTTACTCCACAATACTAACCTAAATGAAAAGATAGAAGCCTGTATAGAATAAAAATGACTCCAAAACATGCATTATGTTTGCAATAAGGCACTTAATTAAAACTGCAAAAAATGTGCCAAAGAAATACAACACAACACATCTGTCACACCCTGACCATAGTTTATTTGTATGTTTCTATGTTTTGGTTGGTCAGAGTGTGATCTGAGTGGGCATTCTATGTTGGATGTCTTATTTGTCTATTTCTATGTCTGGCCTGATATGGTTCTCAATCAGAGGCAGGTGTTAGTCATTGTCTCTGATTGGGAACCATATTTAGGTAGCCTGGGTTTCACTGTGTGTTTGTGGGTGATTTGTTCCTGTCTCTGTGTTTTGCACCAGATAGGGCTGTTTTCATACGTTTGTTATTTTGTTAGTTTAATCGTGTATAGTTCCCTTATTAAATAAAATGAATCACAACTACGCTGCATTTTGGTCCGCTCCTCCTTCCCACAACGAAAGCCGTGACAACATCACTGAGTACCACGCTTCATATTTTCAAGCATGTTTGGGGCTGCATCATGTTATGGGTATGCTGGTCATAGGCAAATATTGTACAATCCAGGTGTGCAAAGCTCTTAGAGACGTACCCAGAAAGAGTCACAGCTGTAATCGCTGCCAAATGTTATTCTAACATGTATTGACTCAGGGGTGTGAATACTTATGTAAATTAGATATTTCTGTATTTAATTTAATACATTTGCACACATTTCAAAAAACATGTTCTAATTATGGGGTATTGTGTGTAGACGGGTGAGAAAAAAATATTTGTAATCAATTTTTGAATTCAGGCTGCAACACAACATGAATAAGTCATGGCGGTATGAATACTTTCTGAAGGCATTGTACATAAATACTAGAAAAACTTCCAAGGGTATGTTCCATACGTTTAATGGCAAAATAACTGAGGACTAAATAAAATATTTACAGCAAGTAATGTATAAACAATTTCTGTACAAAGAAATATACATGCAAAAGTAAAAATAG
This sequence comes from Oncorhynchus masou masou, assembly GCF_036934945.1. NCBI lineage: Eukaryota > Metazoa > Chordata > Actinopteri > Salmoniformes > Salmonidae > Oncorhynchus > Oncorhynchus masou. The sequence continues at coordinate 67,321,085 of NC_088240.1, forward strand.
GTAATTTAACATTCAAAATAACGTAGTATGTATCAAATATGATGAGGTTACATCCAGGCTCCCATGTTCGTCGTCCATGTCTGTACAGCTTTACACATGAATAAATAAGAGGACACAAAATGGGACTGTACAGGTTAACAAACACATTCATTGTATCACTGTGACTACTGCCTTGACATTGACATGAAACTTTGATAACCTTTTCAAGCTTAAAAGGAAATGCATCTGTTTCGTCCGCGTCTCCAGATCAATTGACTGGCACTTTAAAATCAGTTTGAATTCATACAATGATTAATTCACTGAAAACAGCTTGGTCATGATCACTCTCAGATAAAGGTTAGGGTAATAGCGCCGCAACGTCCATGCACAATTATTGTAACGCTGGTACAACGTTGTGGGTATTCCCCCCTTCAAACCAAAGGCTCGGCAAAGAATGCTATCCCAAGTTTCAGTTAAACCAAGATGTTGATCATTGCAACACAATGTCTAGCGAAATACATAATTTAAGTCAAACAAACGTACACAGCAATCACCACTTTGTGCACAGCTTGAGAAGAGAAGTGTTTGAAATGTTAATTAGGTAAGCAGTAACAACAACTCAACGTTCTTACAACGCTAATAAATAAAGCCACTGTGAACCAATGTAAACATCTCTAGGTTCAGCAAGGTTTTCATAACTTAACATGGTACATTATATAACACATTTAAAGAGAGTAAAGTACAGTTAACTTTGGTATAGTTACAGAAAATAAAACCAAAAATGACAAACTGAAAGCATAAGTGCCAAAATCGATTCAAATCTTTTTTCTTATTTTACATTATTTGCAAAACCTGCATTTTAGGTTACCAAGATATTAATACTGAACTTAATACGGAAAAGAGCAACACAATACATACATCTACTGCAGTACCAGGTACGTACATGCCTTTTTAGATTACGGGTACAACACATGTCTTCATAAATAGTTGCATACATGTTAAAGCTGCAACATTGCACATGAGAAATGAACACAAAATATGAGTGCATTTCTAGAAGTATTTCTGGTAGTGAGGGTTTAAGTATTTTGATTGGCATGAGGAGCTAGTCTCCCTCACACCTCTCTTCCATTGGCAGGACTTACTACTCAGCGAATGAAACAGCGTTTGAGACAAATTCTTCAAAATGAGAATGAAGGCAGGAACACATTATTTACAAAGTAAGGCGGATGTATCAGAAATCTAAAGAGCTTTTCCAATAGTGTTATAGCTTTTTGTTGTTTGTTTGCTTGTTTATTTATTTCTCTGCTGAGGTCTGACTAAAATAACATAATTGTACTAACTGTTACGGGTCCATACAATAGCAAGGCCAGAACAAAGCATTTGCCGATTTATTGTATGTTAATCAACTACAACTACACTGAGTTTGGTCTCCAACTGGTTCTAGAAGTAGTGTTCTGAAGCAACGACCCTGTGAGGGTCGGTGGTGCTTTGTTCATATGTCGCATTCATTTTTGTTTTCATTCTTTTTAATAACCTTTGTTTTTGAAAAGGTATATGAATAAAGACATTTCTTTGTTTCTTCACAATACATTTCCTTTACAAAAAGTAATCTCTCATTACAAAAACAATTTTCTTATATTCAACCAAAAGCAACCCGATATTACAGTATCTGTTTGTAATACTATCCAAACAAGGCTTGCTCTCACTGGCTCTCGAGAAAGCTTTGTTCTCCCTGTTAGTCAAGTTTGAAATACTTTCAAATAGTTTACTTTTGTGCAGGCATATAGCCATCATCCATACAAAGGTGGGGATAGAAGGGAAGTATCTAAATCTCTTGGGGGGGGGGGGGGGGTATATCTCAGTCACAAATATTCAAAGCCGTCAGCAGACAGCAGCAGCAGGATGCTGGGTAAAATAGTTCTAAGGAAGTGGCGTAGTTGGCTGAGGGAGGATGAGATCATCATTGTGACTCGGTGGTTTCTGGGTACTGTAGTCCTCTAACCTGCTTATATCTGGTTGAGGAGTCTGCTGTGAAGGAAGGTCTTGATGCTGCCCACGGGCCTAACGTCGTTCTGGTGTTTCCGCCGCTCGATGAAGGAGATGAGTCTGGAGGTGTCGATGCACCCTGGGTGCTGGTTTTGTTGCTGGTGGGAGTCCCACGGCTGCAGCCAGGGCTCCTGAAGGCAAGCGGCGGCAGAAGGTCTCCGGTCCGGCTCGCCCTGTAGGAGGAGACCAACAAAGTCCCTGGCCGCCTGGCTCACACCCTGGAAGTAGTCATGGGGGAAGCTGAAGTCCAGACGACAGATGTTCAGGCATGTCTCCTCAGCGCTCTCGTCCAGGAAGGGAGATGCCCCGCTCAATACCACATATGTTACAACCCCCAGGCTCCAGAGGTCAGAAGTCAGGGAGACGGGCTGGCCCAGCACCAGCTCCGGGGCTGAGAACTCTGGGCTGCCCAGTAGAGGGTGGATGTAGTGGCCGCTGTTCAGCTGGACGGCGTCTCCGAAGTCTGTCAGCTTGACCACGGGCTGGGCAGAGTTCTGCTCCACTAACACGTTCTCAGGCTAAAGGGATACACACCGATACCCACGCACATACACGCAAAGAAAGATATGATTAAGAATTTACCCAGGATGGGAGTACTATCTTTGCTTAAGAACAATCAGTTAGACATCATACAGTACACAATCACATTTAACTCCTGCTCTATATGTCACAGTCTTTGTGACTCACCTTCAAGTCCAAGTGAGCTATCCTCCAGCTATGCAGGTAGTGTAAAGCTTCTAGAATGTCCCTAAGGTACAAGGCCACCTTCTCTTCAGTGAGGTTACCCCAGCTGACTATGTAGTCCAGGAGACGGCCTTGATCAGCCCTGCAGATACAAAGCACCAGAGCACAAGAGAGAGACATTAGCCCACTGATATGGTAGATATACAAGAGGGCTGCTTGAACATGATTCAAAAGCACAACACAGTAAATAAATATATACAGTAATACATTGTTCAAAATGGTAACCAATTCTATTTCAATTCAGGAATTATAATTTCCTCAATAATCATTAAACATACAGTGTGTATGTCCCAAATGCTACCTATCCCTCTGTAGGGTACTACTTTTGATCAGTTATAGGGAATAGGGTGCCATTTGGAGCCCATCCACAGTTTTTCTAACATACATCTCTAGCACAAGCACGTAGCTGGTGGCTGTCTCGAAGGTGTCCAGCAGGCCGACCAGGTGTGGGTGTTCCAGACACTGTAGTATCCTCAGTTCCTGGAGCACCTGCTCACGCCGCATCAACCGCTTGTTTACATGTTTGGCTGCCACGGCACGCTTGCTCCCACGCTGGTCACAGCGCTTAGCCACTGAAAACCTCCCCCTGCCCAGTTCTGTGACCTCTGTGTAGAAGGACTCAAAGTTGTTCTTCCAGATCACTTCATTCCCATCGTCAGAGGCCTCTGGGAAAATAGAAACATTGAATGTTAAAATGCAAAAGTACTGAAGAATTCATATACTGTGTGTAAGTAGTGTGAATATAGAGGATATACTGCACCTCCACAGGAGTCCTCAACTCAACAGTGACTAACCTGAGACTCTGAGGCTGGCGGAGGATGACACGCTGCCCACTACGTTGGTGGCAACACAGGTGTACACCCCGTCATCCTCCACAGACAAACCCATGATGAGGAGAGTTGCCTCGCCCGTGTCACTGCAGAGAGAGAAGGGAAGTAACAAGGTAAGTTTCAACAATAGCAACATTTACTTTAATTCAACTACAACAGAACATTGTCTTCCAACAGCTAAGTCGTTCTAACGCGTTGCAATGATCCCTGAAGAGTATCTACTAAATGACTAAAATGTAGAATGTTATCACTGCCAGTGTGTACCTGTAGGTGATGCTGTAGTGTCCGTCGTTGCTCAGAGTGCTGTGGTCAGGTCCTCTCCAGGTGACCGAGGCTTTGGGTCTTCCACAAACCTTACTCCTCAGAGTGACACTCTCCCCCAGGTCACAGGTCACATCACTCAGGGGCAGCAGGAACTCTGGGGGTACTACAGAGGTGACAGACAGACAGAGAACACGTGAGTTTGACTGTGTCACATGCTACAGTTGAAGTCGGAAGTTTACATACACCTTAGCCAAATACAATTAAATTCCATTTTTCACAATTCCTGACATTTAATCCTTGTAAAAATTCCCTGTTTTAGGTCAGTTAGAATTACCACTTTATTTTAAGAATGTGAAATGTTAGAATAATAGTAGAGAGAATGATTTATTTCAGCTTTTATTTCTTTCATCACGTTCCCAGTGGGTCAGAAGTTTACATACACTCAATTAGTATTTGGTAGCATTGCCTTTAAATGGTTTAACTTGGGTCAAACATTTCGGGTAGCCTTCCACAAGCTTCCCAGAATAAATTGGGTGAATTTTGGCCCATTCCTCCTGACAGAGCTGGTGTAACTGAGTCAGGTAAGTAGGCCTCCTTGCTCTCACACGCTTTTTCAGTTCTGCTCACAAATTTTATAGTATGCTTGGGGTCATTGTCCATTTGGAAGACCCATTTGCGACCAAGCTTTAACTTCCTAACTGATGTCTTGAGATGTTGCTTCAATATATCTACGTAATTTTCCTCCCACATGATGCCATATATTTTGTGAAGTGCACCAGTCCCTCCTGCAGCAAAGCAACCCCACAACATGATGCTGCCACCCCCATGCTTCATGGTTGGGATGGTGTTCTTCGGCTTGCAAGCCTCCCCCTTTTTCCTCCAAACATAACAATGGTCATCATGGCCAAACAGTTCTATTTTTGTTTCATCAGACCAGAGGTTATTTCTCCAAAAAGTATGACCTTTGTCCCCATGTGCAGTTGCAAACCGTAGTCTGGCTTTTTTATGGTGGTTTTGGAGCACTGGCTTCTTCCTTGCTGAGTGGCCTTTCAGGTTATGTCGATATATGACTTGTTTTACTGTGGATATAGATACTTTTGTACCTGTTTCCTCCAGCATCTTCACAAGGTCCTTTGCTGTTCTGGGACTGAACTACGTTCATCTCTAGGAGACAGAACACGTCTCCTTCCTGAGCGGTATGACGACTGCGTGGTCCCATGGTGTTTATACTTACGCACTATTGTTTGTACAGATTCATGTGGTACCTTCAAGCGTTTGGAAATTACTCCCAAGGATGAATCAGACTTGTGGAGGTCTACAATTTTTTTTCTGAGGTCTTGGCTGATTTATTTTGATTTTCCCATGATGTCAAGGAAAGAGGCACTGAGTTTGAAGGTAGGCCTTGAAATACATCCACAGGTACACCTCCAATTGACTCAAATGATGTCAATTAGCCTATCAGAAGCTTCTAAAAGCAATGACATACATTTCTGGAATTTTCCGAGCTGTTTAAAGGCATGGTCAACTTAGTGTATGTAAACTTCTGACCCACTAGAATTGTGATACAGTGAATTATAAGTGAAATAATCTGTCTGTAAACAATTGTTGAAAAATTACTTGTGTCATGCACAAAGTAGATGTCCTAACCGACTTGCCAAAACTATAGTTTGCTAACAAGAAATTTGTGGAGTGGTTGAAAAATAAGTATTGATGACTCCAACCTAAGTGTAGGTAAACTTCCTACTTCAACTGTAACTAGCCTTGCGATATACTAGCGTCCTGTCCATGGGGTGTACTTTCTTTTTCAAGCTGCCTCACGCTACAGAAACAGGAGACAGGCTCCTTGCCCTACACACTGCTCTGGCTCAGAGGAGGATACTTACATGCAAACTACACAATCCCACATCTGAGCTACCCAATAGACAATAGAAAGTATGCAGTACAATACAAGACAATAAAAAAGTGTCTTATTGAACCCCTACTATGTGTAAAAATAGATGTTATTAATTTACTGTATAGTAAAGCCCAAGCAAAAGCATTTAAATATATACATACCATCATAGATGTAGTTGGGGTTTAGAAGCTGAAAGAAAAAATATGAACACAAATGTTTCTTCTCCAAATTAGTTTGACCACACATACATTAAATAATTACAACATGCATCCATTAAATTAGGTTAATGTAGAGGAGCTTTAGATCTTACAGCCATACTGAGGTTAATGTAGAGGGCCTTTAAGTCTTACAGCCATACTGAGGTTAATGTAGAGGGGCTTTAAGTCTTACAGCCATACTGAGGTTAATGTAGAGGGGCTTTAAGTCTTACAGCCATACTGAGGTTAATGTAGAGGGGCTTTAAGTCTTACAGCCATACTGAGGTTAATGCAGAGGGGCTTTAAGTCTTACAGCCATACTGAGGTTAATGTAGAGGGGCTTTAAGTCTTACAGCCATACTGAGGTTAATGTAGAGGGGCTTTAAGTCTTACAGCCATACTGAGGTTAATGTAGAGGGGCTTTAAGTCTTACAGCCATACTGAGGTTAATGTAGAGGGGCTTTAAGTCTTACAGCCATACTGAGGTTAATGTAGAGGGGCTTTAAGTCTTACAACCATACTGAGGTTAATGTAGAGGGGCTTTAAGTCTTACAGCCATACTGAGGTTAATGTAGAGGGGCTTTAAGTCTTACAGCCATACTGAGGTTAATGTAGAGGGGCTTTAAGTCTTAAAGCCATACTGAGGTTAATGTAGAGGGGCTTTAAGTCTTACAGCCATACTGAGGTTAATGTAGAGGGGCTTTAAGTCTTACAGCCATACAGGTGATTATCAAATCTACCTTTACAGAAACTTTATTAGTCAGACAGTCTTGAGACTTGCGGTAGCCGTTTTCCATCTTATTTTCCTTCCTGGTCTCCTTGTCTCTCTTCTCAGACTTTCTCCTGATGCGGAGTGCTGTGTGCCACGAGGATGACTTCCTGCTCCAGACAAGCGAACGAGAAAGAAAGGGGAAAAGAGAGAGAGGAAGAAAGGAAGAGAAAAGTTTAACTTGTGACTTCTACATCTTTGTCTACCGTTTCACTTTTATGATTGCAGAGCTCATGATGTGAAAATGGAAATGTCTTTGGGATGATTAAGCTTTTCATTAATTCAAGTTGGTACATGGAGTAGCAGCAGTGTCTGTCTCTTACTTGATGGTTCCTTCGGGGAGGTCGGGGATGATGGTGGAGGTGTGACCCAGTACGTAGCCGGGGATCCAGCCCTCTGCGGCAGGGCCCTGCTCGGTGGCAGCCCGGAAAACCAGGAACATGTTCTGCTGATTGGAGGCCAGCATCTGGACCACCTCGCCCTGGGAAACACTGATCTCATCCTCCTTCAGGGCCACGTAGTCCTGGGTCACCAGCATGGTGCTGATGCTGCTGCTGCTACTGCTTTCACTCTGGAGGAGGGGGAGGCAGGGGAGGATGCGAGAGAGAGAGAGAGAGAGAGAGAGAGAGAGAGGTGATAATGACTCTAAAAGACTAAACAAATTCAAATGTTACTGATTTGACAGCACATGAGCATCATGTTGTTCAGCTGTTTATATGCTAGAGCTCATACACAAAGAAGGACTAATTTCAAAGCATTCATTACAAAAGGTTCATAAAGTAGAGTGACATCTGATTCCTACATATCTCATAACTAGACCTTCTCATTTGTAGAAGCGAAGACAAAGTATCCAGAAGTCAGAGAGACAGAGTAGAGTTAACATGGAGTGGGTGTCTCTCAAAGACATTGAGAGTAGAGTGGAAACAGTTTCAGGAGAGAGAGCCTGAAATACAGTTTGAAGTGAGGCCAAATGCATTTGGTGCGAGTCAAATGTATTCAGGGGCAAGGCAAGGAGAGAACGGGAACAAGGATGTGTCATCAGTCCCACATAACCAAGACAGAAACGAAGCAGCATGGTCAGAGCAAGAGCCAAGAGAAAACAGGAGAGACGGCAAACGTTTCTTTTTACATCAGAGCTCCTTTCCTTGCAGGCAGGTGAAGTCAAATATCAATCTTCCATTATATCAGCATTCATTTGCATTTAACCCAGTAAATGCCTCGATGGTTTTTCAGATCAGACCACAATAGCCTGAAGCAAAGGGACAGCAAAAACTCAGGTCATGTCTAGAAAATGTTAGAGCCAAGACAGAGCTGGGTGTGTGAAGTTAGGGAAGCAGAGGCAGAGAGTCATACTGGAAACACTTACCAAGGGAGAGGAGAGGACACCAACATACATACAGCAAGCTGTGTTACTGTAGCAGTTAGCTGCTGTACCAACCAAAAACACGCTGTTAGTAGAGTCTGAAAGACAGCAGGAAGGATGAAAACTCACACAAATAGGCAAGTTAGTGTACTTAGATAGTTTAGTATGCACTTGTGGTTCAGATGACCCAGGAGAACTTCTGGTCAGCCAGTAAGGTTAGTAGGGACTAAGCCGGACAGAAGCCTGGGACTTGAGTAGGGATCTTACCCCGTTGCTCTGCATGGACTGTACGGACTGCTCACTGGTGGAGGAGCATGTGCTCATGCGGTCTATATCCTTGCTGTGGGTGGAGTGGCGGTGGCTGTGGCTCTCCCTGTGGCCCAGGGTCGAGTCTCCACTATCACTGTGGTAGGAGAAGGAGCCAGGCCGGCTAGCTGGGGAGGCTGGGACCGCGGTGGACCAGAAAAAGGAGCCTTTCTGGGCTGGGCTGCCCGGGATGAATTCCTCCTTTATGGGACAGGTCAGTGGAGAGACCGTCCCTACCCGAGGCTTGGCAAGATTCAGAGGGGCCACAGCCAGCCGTGGGATGGGAGTCTGAGGGTCCTCCCCAGGATAGCTGTCCTTGAAGCTGCCCTCAGCAACGCCCAAGGACTTGCCATTGCTGTTGCTGCTGGTTCTGCTGTGGGGCCGGGGACCCTCCAGCACTCGCATCTTGGGGACATCTTGGGGCCCCAGGTCCCCCTCTGCATGGTCAGGAGGGCAGGGGGTCTGGGAGGAGGGGGAGGTGGAGGGGGATTGTCGGGACCACGTACCTGCTGTTCTGTCCGGGCCGTCAGAGCCCGGAGGGTGGTGGTGGTGGACTGGCTGCGGGATACGCGAGGAGGGCTGGGGGATGCGCGAGGGCCGGCGACTCTGGGGGCCACACAGAGAGTTACTCCCAGGGCCAACTGTGGAGCTGCTGCAGCCGCCTCCTGCCAGGCCACTGCTGCTGCTGGGGGCCCCCAGGCCTGGTCCACTTGCACCCACGTGGTTCCTCTGGTACTCTATAGGGGATGTCAGTGCTGGGGGACACAAAGAGAGATAGAGACAGAGAGAAAGAGTCACCTCAGTGGTATGAGTACACACTGTCTAGCTATGAAACAAAAATATAAAAACATTCTTTGCATTTTGCATTTCAGTACATCATGCTGTAGTCCATATTATTGTGTGCTCTAAACACTTATTTTCTCAGGATGTTGATACATTCTATGGAGCGGATGACTACACAGGAAGACAGATGAAACATCATAATCATCTGGGAGAAGCTAACATAATATCACTACACAGTTACACAGGTGATCCGTGAGGTGTCTTTTTTACCATTGAGAAAGTTGCGCTGGCTCTCCAGGATCTGGGTGATCTGGTGGACCCACATCTGGCTGACTCCAGGGTTGGCTGAGTGCATTACGTAGGTCTCCACACCGCCACTGGATGACCGGGAGGTCAGGGTGAACTTACAGGGGTCGTCTGTGCTCTCCTCCAGGCCCAGCCAGCTCACCTGGGCACACACACAAGATACAGGGGAGAGGAGGGGATGTGAGTGTTTTCAGAATCAGACAACTATTCAAACGACTTTGGCCCTTAGGGCAATTACTATCCCAGCAATGTCCAGACCCAAAAAATACATCCACTGTAATATGATCTAAGTGGATTGATTAGGGCAGATGATCACGATCGATGCTCCATACCTTGACACTGTTCTTGAAGAGGTATCCCGGCTGGGAGTAGCCTTTCTTCTTGTCCAGGGGCTCACTGAAGATGACGATCTGTTCGAAGAGGAAGACCCTCCTCTCCTTCATCCTTGTGAGAAGCCCCCCGTCCTGATCTGATACCATGAAGGTGTCCTGGAGCAGCAGTCTGCCTTGGGCCACAATCTTGCCCTGAATGGCGGAATACCAATGTATTGCCTGGCTGGTTAAATAAAGGTTTAAGGCCCAATGCAGCCGTTTTATATCCATATCAAATTATTTCTGGGTAAGTACCATACTGTAATAGATTTCCATTCAAATGGGCAAAAGTAGCTTTTAGCAAAACACTATTTCTCAAGCAAGAATTTAGCTAAAGTGTCTAGGAGTCATCTAAGTGGGGAGGGGAAAACTAGCTGTTATTGGCAGAGAGGTTTGGAGCTCTCTTTGTTATTGGTCTATTAACCAATTTACACATGGTCACCATGGAAAGCCAAAAATCCCACACATGCAAACCTGCTGATTAGAAAGTCCTGTGTAGATTGTATTTTGAATCAGAAACTATCAGGAAATAACTCTAATCAAATGTGTTCACACTTTTACAGTCAGTTTGATATAAAAAAAACAGGCAAAACAGAATTTTGACTGTACTGGACCTTTAAATAAAATACATACAAATAAAAGGAGGGAGGACAGAAGACAGAAGACAGCCTCAGACTTATTCTTAGCCACTCAGGTGAAATATGCATATTATATGCATGCTATTACCATATAATACAATGAGTGAAAACAGAGAGAGAGAGAGCAAACCCAAGCCCTTCTCCCATTTATCATATGATCCATGTGACTTAACGGTTGAAATCAAATTCAAGTAATCTATTTTGGAGAATTTGTGACCTTCTAAACTGAGCCAGATCGAACTGAAAGACCACATTCTCTATTCCCTGAAGAAGACAAAGCCCGTGAGTCTTACATCGAAGCCTTGGAGACGCCCAACGTTCATCATGTCGTTGCATCTTTTGGGCACAACACACATGACCTCCACTGCTTTCTGAGAGAAACAGAGAAGATAGAAAACACCATTTTAGAGGGAATGAAAACATAATCACAGCTTTATAACAAGTATAACTTTTAGGTAAAAACAAAATCAGAGCAATATTAATGCTCGTCCATGTTATTAGGGGTGGAAGGCCATCAAATCAAACCCAGATTGTAGTTCTTACCTCCAGCTCAGTAGTATCTACTGCAGCCTTTTTGGAGAACTTAAGTAAATCCTTCAGTAGGAGCTGGTACTTCATGATGCGCTGCACAGGCTTAATGAGAAGATCAGTGATCTGGAGTCTGTGGCCCAGACGCTGCTTGAACTCCTAAAATATACAGGGAGCCATTAGATTTATTTGCACACAGAAAAAACAAAGGACTGCATAAAAATACAAGACAAGGTATGAGAACAGGAAACAATGAGGCTCTTATGATGAAATATGTGCTCCGTTCGAGACTGGAATAAACCCACATGCGGGGTATGTGTGGAGGGAGTGTGTGTATTCTTACCTCAAAGTAAGTGTCTATGTACTCAGACACGATGTGCTCTGATTTGGGCTTGTTCTGACAGTACACGATGTACATGTGTAACCGTCGCTCCTAGCAGGAAAACAAGGAAACAAAACCAGGGAAATGGTGAGAAAGTGGTATTATGGTCCTTGTTATCCGGAATCCTTGGGATGTCCCGAACCCCATTTCATTTCACATTTAAATTAGGGGTTATGGTTAAGGTTAGGGTTTAGCACTAACCTTGTTATGATGCACAGCACAGTGACATCCACTACTGATGGTATATTTTGGCCAATGAAAACCATCAAATCTCTCTTACTTGTTTGACGAACAGGGGAGCCAGCCTATCAGGGTCCTCCAGGCACTTCTCCAGCTCTCCCAGGAAGAAGCTGTGGCCAATCAGAGAAGAGTATTGTGAGAAATACACTAATATAAAAGTCAATCTAATAATAACGCTAGTACTGTAGGTCGGTACTATTCTCGTCTTACTCTCTATGCCAGTCGTAGATCTGGTGGATATTCCCAAACACTATCTTATCTTTTCCCCTCATGTCGTCTGGCACGCCGTCCTCCTTCATTTTGCTGATGTAGCCCTGAAGGGGAGATAAGACATTCAAGTGACCACAGGACTATACACAGCACCAAATTCAGCCAATACTATTCCAATGCCCTGTCCACAAACAACCTCTTGTGGTGATCTGATCTGATATGTATATGCACTATGTTTCGAGGGCAAGGTGGAACTGTTACCATATTGCTTTTACCTCTTCAGCTCATTTAGATTCATATGGAGAACCTAGGGGTCGTAAGGATTAGGGATTGTTTTGTGGACGGGACCTAGCACTTTGACCAAGTCTAGAACGTGAACAGAGTATGATGGAGAGGAGTGAGTCAATTATTATGAGCCTACAGTAAAGTAAGAAACAAGGTGTTCTCACCTCCACCACTGAACCCAGGTCTCTCACGTAGTCCCTCTCTGTCTCCACCAGCTCCAGTAACACATAGCTGTAGGGAAGAGAGGTGAAGTAAACAATGAGGGGATTGTTTAACTAGACCACCACAGGATAGTTTTATCTGATGGCTCAGGGCATATTGTAGGCTGTGAGACCCTAGAAATAGAATGACTAGAAAGGGCCCTTCACCGGTCCACCCATTATGGCCTCATTGGCTTGAATGAGGGGGGGCATTCTAGTCATTCTATTTCTACGTATGTGACGTTGCGAAGTGAAACTGAACTCACTGGCGTCTCTTGAGGAAACCCGACTTGCGCTCATCCATCTCATCGATGGGGGAGGAGGAGGACAGGAGGGAGTTGTCAGAGGGGTTGAGGGAGGGGCTGCTGCTGTCCCCTTGTTCCACAGAGAGAGAGCTGGGACGGTCCTCCAGGGACTGATAGAGAGAGAGAGAGAGAGAGAGAGAGAGAGAGAGAGAGAGAGAGAGAGAGAGAGAGAATATATTTACTGTATATTCATTGTGCACATGCAGTGAGTAAGCAGAGCTTCTCCATACAATCACTGTGCGAGCAGAGAGAGCAGTGGTGTTGCTGCTATGAGGGTGTGACAAAGTTTGGCAGCATTAATGTGCTATGGCAGGTCTTGTGTCTAGAAGCAGTCAGTTGGTGTGGTGACTCAAATGGTTCACAGATGACTGGTGGGCCATGGCACCGTCACACATTCACCCTGGCACCAGACTGGCCTGAGCTGAGCTGGCAGTGCGTGTCTGTGCGTGTGTGTGCGTAACTGACAGCGGTGTGGTAGACAGATGGATAGCTGGGTCTTACCATCTTACTCTTGACCAGCTCCTCAATGGCACTGACCAGCTCAGCCGCACTGGGTGTCTCTGAACTACTGGGTCGGCCCGATAGACGAGAGGCCGCCTGGAAGGGAGGGAGAGAGACAGAGGGACAGTGACAGAGAGAGACACAGACAGAGAGAGGCAGACAGCGACATAGAAAGGAAAGAGAGCGTGAGAGAGAGAGACAGAGAAAGTAGAGAGAGCGTGAGAGAGGGAGACAGAGAAAGTAGAGAGAGCGTGAGAACGAGAGAGAGAACATGAAAGAAAGAACCAGAGAAAGTAAAGAAAGTGTGAGAGCGAGAAAGAGAGACAGAAAGAGAGAGAGGTGTGTATGGTTTAATATTAAAATCAAATCAAATGTTATTTGTCACATGCGCCAAATATAACAGGTGTAGACCTTATAGTGAAATGCTTACTTACAAGCCCTTAACCAAAAATACAGTTTTAAGTAAAATATTTTTTTTTTTTTTAAACATTTGGATGGGTGGGTCTTACCATCTTACTCTTTACAGTGATGTTTACAATCTACATTTGATTAATATTTTCAGTAAAGTATTTGTCACTGTATTAAAGATGTTTCTACATATTACAGCACATGATGACATCACCGCATCATACATTCATTTCTTAGAGAAGCTCACCATTGACGTGTTTTGACACCGCCCAGCATTCCAAATGGGTGTGGTCTCCCTAATCGGGGCCAAATAGGGGTCTAATGGGGGCCAGGCTAGCATGGAGGATACAGGGGACGAGGTGGGGGTTGGGGTTGGTTGGAGCAAGCTTCTGAGCACTGGCACCACAGTGGAGCATATGACTGAACAATGTACATGTGCTTTTAAATACTCCATTACAACAGGGGTAAACCGGGCAACAGGCCAGTCACAAGCACAGCTAGTCTGGCTAAACAATAGCAACAGGCTAGACTAAACAAGTCCAGGTCTTTAAAGGGGTAGTCAGTCAGTTCTAGTCAAACTTCACTAACTACAGCAAATGGAGTATTTGTCACATCCGCAACAATAGTCCTAGAAAAACATAGGGCAGCGAGGGTGAGGAGATAGCATGACAGGATGGATGGGAAGTAAAATAAAGACTGGGCTGGTTGGTTGGTTGGGGGAGTGTGACTAGAGCGTAGGCAGTTACATGGAGAGGTACGAGGGTGAGGAGATAACATGACTGAGGATGGATGGCTGGGAAGTAAAATAAAGACTGGGCTGGTTGGTTGGTTGGTTGGGGAGTGTGACTAGAGCATAGGCAGTTACATGGAGAGGTACGAGGGTGAGGAGATAGCATGACAGGATGGATGGGAAGTAAAATAAAGACTGGGCTGGTTGGTTGGTTAGGGGAGTGTGACTAGAGCGTAGGCAATTACATGGAGAGGTACGAGGGTGAGGAGATAGCATGACAGGATGGATGGGAAGTAAAATAAAGACTGGGCTGGTTGGTTGGTTGGTTGGGGGAGTGTGACTAGAGCGTAGGCAGTTACATGGAGAGGTACGAGGGTGAGGAGATAGCATGACAGGATGGATGGCTGGGAAGTAAAATAAAGACTGGGCTGGTTGGTTGGATGTGGGAGTGTGACTAGAGCGTAGGCAGTTACATGGAGAGGTACGAGGGTGAGGAGATAGCATGACAGGATGGATGGCTGGGAAGTAAAATAAAGACTGGGCTGGTTGGTTGGATGTGGGAGTGTGACTAGAGCATAGGCAGTTACATGGAGAGGTACGAGGGTGAGGAGATAACATGATTGAGGATGGATGGCTGGGAAGTAAAATAAAGACTGGGCTGGTTGGTTGGATGTGGGAGTGTGACTAGAGCCTAGGCAGTTACATGGATGAAATAGCATGACAGGATGGATGGCTGGGATGTAAAATAAAGACTGGGCTGGTTGGTTGGATGTGGGAGTGTGACTAGAGCGTAGGCAGTTACATGGAGAGGTACGAGGGTGAGGAGATAGCATGACAGGATGGATGGCTGGGAAGTAAAATAAAGACTGGGCTGGTTGGTTGGATGTGGGAGTGTGACTAGAGCCTAGGCAGTTACATGGAGAGGTACGAGGGTGAGGAGATAGCATGACAGGATGGATGGCTGGGAAATAAAATAAAGTCAAGGCTGGTTGGTTGGTTAGGGGAGTGTGACTAGAGCGTAGGCAGTTACATGGAGAGGTACGAGGGTGAGGAGATAGCATGACAGGATGGATGGCTGGGAAGTAAAATAAAGACTGGGCTGGTTGGTTGGTTAGGGGAGTGTGACTAGAGCGTAGGCAGTTACATGGAGAGGTACGAGGGTGAGGAGATAGCATGACAGGATGGATGGCTGGGAAGTAAAATAAAGTCAAGGCTGGTTGGTTGGTTGGGGGAGTGTGACTAGAGCGTAGGCAGTTACATGGAGAGGTACGGAAACTGAGACAAAACAGAGGCAGAACAAAAATCAACATAATGCTATGGTAAAGTTAAAGCAAAGTTAAGAAAGAAGAGAAAATGATATTAGTGTCAAAGAAACGCCTATCGTTCTAGTTACAATAACTGTTCTGTGATGACGAATGAATGAAGGTAAACTGCATAGGTATAAAATATCTACCTTTTCAGACAAACTGGTCTCAAATAAATACATTCATTGATTTACCAATGTCTCTTTTTATTTTCCAAAATATCTTACAGGAAAGACAATTGCCCCCTCTTTGATATATTCTAACTAAACATCATGGAGGCCTGTTAAGTGTGAGTGTGCGTGTGTGTGTGTCTCACCTTGTCGTCCTGAGAGTCAGCCTGCAGCAGGCTGTGTTGTTGGATGGCCATTGGGGGAGGCAGGGGTACAGCATCAGCCCCCTCCTCTCCCTCCTCCTCCCCACAGCTCTGCATCCCAGAGGAGGAGGACTTGGACAGAGTCCCACTGCTCAGCCCCTCGTTCCTCATCCTCTGTAGAGGGACAATGACAACAGAGCTTACAACTACATAGAACACAATCAGCTCAAAAGAAAGGAGAGAAGGAAATTAGTGAGATTTAATGTTGAATAGATCATGTAAAAGAGAAAGAAAGGAAGTGATATATGAGTGATAGAGGTGACCAATCGAACGGACCTCCTCGATGGTCTCGTCCTGTGGCGTGGCGGCATTGTCGTCCGAGTCTTTCTGGGAGCCGGTGGAGTCTGCGTTCTTGCTGCGTCCGTCGCGGTTCTTCTTGTGCTTGTGGGCCAGCTTCTTGACGTGTCCATCGGCCTTGCCGCTGCTCAGGCGCCTCACTGGGCTGGTCAGCCACTTCCTCAGCGTGTTGCCCGGTCGCTTGGGCCCTGGGGAGCTGTGGAAGCCCAGGGTGTGGCTGGTGCCAGGCTGAATGGCATCATTACTGGACACAGACAGGGTGTCTGCAGGCGGAGAGATATAGAGAGAGAGAGAGAGAGAGAGAGAGAGAGAGAGAGAGAGAGAGAGAGAGAGAGAGAGAGAGAGAGAGAGAGAGAGAGAGAGAAGGAGAGGTCAGTCAGTGCACAGTATCATGGGAATGGGTCTGAATTCAGCTATGAGGTTACCAAAGAGATTAGGTGCACTTTTGCAAGGTACTTCATTACCTAGGAGGCATAATTCTTTATGTATCTATACTCAGACATTCCATTTTAGTACATGATGGTTAGAGGGGAGCATCGCATCCTAACATTGCGTGTCCACCCTCTGCACTGAAGCGTCTATCGATAGATATTCCTCCTATGAAAGTGAACTGGAAGATCCTCATTTTAAAAACTGTGGCATACTCAACATTATATAAAAGTTGCATAAGCTATTCTCTGTGTTTGTGTGTGTGTGTGTGTGTGTGTGTGTGTGTGTGTGTGTGTGTGTGTGTGTGTGTGTGTGTGTGTGTGTGTGTGTGTGTGTGTGTGTGTGTGTGCGTGTGTGTGTGTGTGTGTGTGTGTGTGTGTGTGTGTGTGTGTGCATCTACTTTAGGCTGAATGCCCACCACCCCCCTCTCCTGTGGTTCTATCTCCCCTGAGAGGTGTGGGAGAGGACTTGGCTGAGGCTGTGGGTTTAAATGTGGTGCAGTGTGGGGTGCTTCTGCTGATGTAAACTGAGGGATGCTACTCAGGGTGGATAGATTGCCCAGGTCCCGGCTTCACAGAAATGTTGTATCCTTCAAAAACAGGTTGAGCCAAAGGTTTGTCTATAGGGGCTCGCCTCATATGTTGACGGAGATGACCGAACTAAACTTCTGATGAATAGATGGATATGTAGTGCATTCTCCATGTGTTTCTTCTGTCTCTGTGTGGCTGGGTTCTTAGCCCACTGATGGCAGTAGAGTAAAGTGACCAGTGAGGTGACCTCTGTGTTCTCGGCGGTTGGCTCTGTCTCTCAGTGAACTGAACTCTGTGTTACCAAATCTTCCTACTGATCTGGTCTAATCACAACAGCTTCTGACAGGGCATGATGACCATCCTGGAAGGGTCAGGGTTCCCCAACAGTGCACCACTCACTCAGTAAAAATAACATGTACCTACAGTATGCTGCCATGAGAAAAGATGACAGGCCTTTTAAAGAATCTTAGAACTTCTAACAATGAGCAATGAATCAATTCAAAACAGCAACATATGACCTGAGAAATCTCTAACAATCCTATACAAATCTGAGTGGGATAGAAGGTGATGGTTCTGAATTAACCCCATGATTATCATGTACTGATCAGGCCTTTGGCATTGACTGATCATGAACGCATTTTCTTGCTGATACAAAGATTGAACAGGGTACTAGTGCATCAGCGGCAGGGTAGCCTAGTGGTTAAGAACGGTTAAGAGCGTTGGACAAGTAACCGGAAGGTTGCAAGTTCAAACCCCCGAGCTGACAAGGTACAAATCTGTTGTTCTGCCCCTGAACAGGCAGTTAACCCACTGTTCCTAGGCTGTCATTGAAAATAAGAATTTGTTCTTAACTAACTTGCCTAGTTAAATAAAGGTTCAATTAAAATATGGTAGAGTGGGTCTGAGAAAGGAGTGTGTGACTTTTCATTTGTACAGTGAGACTCAGGTCAAAGGGAGGATTCACCCATAGCCGTGTTGAAAGGGGTTGTCTTAGCAGCCAAGAGCAATCTCAGGAGATGTTCTCAAGCCAGGCCATGGATGATTTCATGAAGTCTCTACAGCTGTTTTCCTAAAGCCATAGCACAGTAAATTACTTCCATACTGTTTCAAAATGTTGCGCAAACAAGTCAGGCTGAATGGTGCGCCAGATGAAAGACAGTGTATGAATAGAGTTAATAACCTTCCCTTCAGTTCCAGATGTATTTGATACTATGTTGGACTATGTTGTTTTGACGTGTTTGAATAGACAGTTTTAATTCATCATTCCAGGTGGCACTATATTTGCTACAATCGTTTTGATGTGCATGCAAGGGTGCCATTTTCACAAAATGATTTAAGGTGTCATTTGACTGCTTTATGATGTCACAATAGGTTTTCTGAGATGGTCGGGGGCTGCATTTCATTGGCTCAGGCTCTGATACTCAGACAAGGTTGGATTGTGACATCATGACAGTCTAATGATGTCAAATGACACTCAGATGATGTCACAATTGGACTGCTGAGGGTGATCTGAGACTGACACTTTCCCAGGCCTTCATTCGTTCCTCAGACACAGTTGGATCAGCCTGACACATCTCTAGACCTACAAAGAGCCCAGGAGCAAATAAGCCCAGGATCCATTTGGGGCTACTTCATCCTCACGTTCAGCCTTACTTCTTCTCAAGATGGTGTGCATTGACCATGGCGTGGAGCACTGCAAACTCCCAACCTGGTCCAGAGTTGGCATGGATATGACACCAGACGAGTTGAGACATGTGGTGGAGAGAAAGGAGGAGTACAAGACCTCCATCCTGGATTCCATAACCATGCCTGAAGTGGACTGCACCATGCTGGTCCTCGGGGGTGCCTTTCTGGTCCTCTGCTTGGTTTCTCTGTGGCTCAGCAGGAGGAAGTGGACAAGGCAAGGCCAAGGGAAGGGAGGTCTGCTCCAGTGCCAGGCTAAAGGGGACAGCAACAAGGCTGTTCTGATGATGGAGCTTCAGGAGAAGGTTCTGCTGAGGATGGAGGGCATGGAGCAGCGCCTCGACGCCATGGAGGACTTCATCAGGTCAGTCTCAACACTTAGCCTCATGCGTATCTAAATGAAAAGGTGTTTGGAAGGGCCAGAACTCACTTCCATATAAGATGAAATTGTAGGTTAAAATGTTCATCTCATAGCAACATGTATTAATAGACCACACTGATTGGTACGTTTTGTCTTGTGCCTTCCTTAGCCGCATGGGGAAGAAGAGGACCATGGAGAAGACAATGTACGACAAGCAGGAGGCTGCTGGTGACAAGAGCAAAAGGGATGCCCTGCGCTTCTCTGACTGCTCTGACAACTCCAACTAATGTCTCAATACCTCAAGACCTGTTTATGGACACTGCATTTCTTTAAAAATACATTAAACTGATTTGAAAATAAAAGACGTGAAATTGAAAAAACACTTTTCCTCTCCTCTTTTCACTGTGTGGTGAATAGCATTGTATGTAGTTACAGTATATTCTGATAGACACTTCACATGTGGGTCTTTCGTGACAGTGAACATGTGTGTCACAGGGTGGGGTGGATGTGGGGGTTGACGGGGATCACAGTCCTTAGTTCAAATGGCTTCAGGAGACCTATATATTGTAGTGCTGATCTTGCTGATATAAAGCATGTGTTCACTCTACTCTCGGTCTAACCCAGCTGTGGGAGTCCGAGCCAGAGAGCCAGAGAGCCTGAGAAGATGAGGTGTTCACACAGCCCTGTACTCTAAGTCTGCAGGGGAGAACCGAGGGCTTTCAAGAGACGTGTAAATAACTCATTGCAGCCTAACATGAAAACCGGACTCCATTTATCAAATGTGTCACAATATTACTGACATAAAGGAAGGAGCCATTACGGGCTGTTTCAGTCATGCTTCAGGGTCCTATCGACCAAGTGGAGCAGTAGAAGGCTCGCAGGACCATGTGTTACAGTAACACTGGATGTGTACAGCAGACTCTGCCAGACACACTAGGCAGACACCTCCAGGCCAGCCCAGCCGTACACAACCCCATCCTCCATTCTGAGAGGAGGATGGAAACAGGCATCAAATCTCCACCTGAACAAACCTAGCCTTCTAGTACACCACAGAGACAGGGATCAGTGTGTCCCTCCCCACAGGCCCACCTTCCCTCTACTTACCTGAGGGAAGTCCACTCATGCCACGGTGCCCAGTAAAACTTTCCTTCTCTCCAATACTGTACAGAGCTGTCGCACAGTGTATCAGTGCGATTACATTGAAGGAGACCCACAAACAACTTACTCTGTGTCCATATTGTCTCGTCTAGCTGGCTAAAAGGGTACAGTTATAGTATATCTCTCACATTTACATCAACTGCTTTTGAACTTTTCCATTGTCAGCCAGTGGGTTAGTGGCAGGGGGGAAACTCAGTCTGGTGCACAGTTCTACACATGAGTGTGTATCCACTCCACATATTGAGCAAACAGGACAGAGACATGCAAGGGGCCTGACCCCTGGTGTAACAGCACTATATAGGTCTGAAGAGCTCTCACAGGCTGCGGGCAGCCCATCAATCACCTCAGAAAGTGGGTTACGGGGTCTCATATACTGTATGAAGGAGAAAGACTGGGACACTAAAACTATTTTTAGTGAACACAACATAACTTCTCTTTTAATATTGTATTTCTATTCATGTATTTTTGTGTGGTTGAGACACAGATGTCCAAGACCAGTATCCCCTCAGGGACAATAATGATTATCTGATCTCACAGTCCTGTCACAGCTACAAATTAAATAGCTAAATTTGAAGTGTGTCCTGGGGTGAGATATCATATTGGTTTGATATAATATTGGTTTGAGAGGTTTGCGTGTCCTCGTAGACATAGTCAGTGATTTAACAGAAGGAGGGTCACCAGCCTTGACACATTCCTATCCATTGTTTATTCAGCAGGCTGTAAAATAACCCCAGACATGCCCCCTGTGGGACACTGTCTCTGTGTCCCAAATGGCACCCTTTTCCCTATTTAGTGAACTTCTTTTGACCAGGTAGTGCACTATATTGGGGATAGAGTGCCATTTGGGATGCATTCCGTCTCTGGGTAGTGGGTAGGAAAATAAGCACTGCGGTGATCTCTGTTCTCCCGCTAGGGGCCTTTCATCAGTCACCTCAGTCACTGAGCTCTCTACTGCCATCTGTTCCAAACCCGGGTCTGCTGTGATTATGTGAGCCCACTGAGCTAAAGCCTAGGGATTAGAAGACACAATAGGTTCTGGCATGACACATACAGTACGTTCAAACACATGTAAATATGGTATCCCTATCTCCTTAGTACATTTCAGGTCACTATCAGCAGTAGAGTATGAGACAGAATGGTGGTGAGGAATAGGGCTGTCATGTCATTTTGGATGATGGTTATTGGCCAGCCAATAATAAACGTTCCAATAGCAAAAAATAAATAATAATAATATGTATTATTATTTATTTTCTAACAAAACATTTTCTATCCTCTCTCCCACTCCTGGCTGCATGTGCTGCCATATAAATAGAACAGGTGTCCCCAATCAAGTCAATGATGGCATAATGGCTGGACTGGCAGCCATTGCGAATGTACAGGAAGTTATTAAAGATCGGTGATACTATCAAGAGCAGTGTGCGTTTTCCTTTTTCCTTCAGAATGTACAGGAAGTAAAAGCAGGAAGTGTCCCATGAGCCACATCATTAATTAATATTCTACATTACCATGGAAATTATTGCATCACAATTAGGGCTGTGGCGGTCACGAAATTTCGTCAGCCGCTGATTGTCTTTTTTTAATAATATGTTTATTATTTTCCAATAACAAATCAAATAAAAAAGACAGCAATACAAACAATGACATTCATTGTACTGTTGAATGGGATGGCCAATTTAGAGGACAAAACAAAACTTAACTCACACATACACAAAATAAAACAAAATCCTATTAGGTGGTACATGTATAAGAAGACAGCATATAGTCATTACAAGCAGTGTAGTAAATATTGAGTGGAGTACAGCACAGAGTAGCAGCAGATCGTCAACCCAGTTATGAAGCGGGACTAGACCATTTATCCAGTATCGGCTACCATATTATGTAAAACACTGGACTTCTATTGGAGGTATTGTATCGAATCTTTTCCATATTTATTACATTCCCTAAATCCCGTAACCACATTTCAAAGGTAGGTACAGTCTCCAATTTCCAAAATTGCAATTTAAGCCTTTTGGCTAATAGAGTACAAAGAGAGACAGCTTTCCCTTCGTGGTTATTCCCATCAACTGTACCAAACAGAGCGGTCAATGGGTCTGGGGCTAGAACTCTATCAAAGGCTTTAGATAAGTAATCAAAAATGAGAGCCCAGTAAGCATGTAACTTAGGACATGTCCAGAATAAGTGGGTCAACGTCCCCTCATCTTGCTTGCACCTCTCACACAGTGGTGAGGTGTCCGGGAATATTTTATGCAGTTTTACTTTTGAGTAATGTAACCTGTGTATCACCTTAAACTGTACAAGGTTGTGTCTGGCATTCACTGAACTGTGGGTTATATTCCTGAGAGCTTCTACCCAGTCCTCATCTGAGATTTCTGACCCAAGTTCTTGTTCCCAAGCCCTTTTAATGGTGTCTGTGGATACCTCTATGTGGGCCTGTAGCACCTCATACAGTCTAGAGACCGACCCTTTTGAATGGGGTTTGACAAGGATCAAGCTATCTAATGTAGGACTATTTGGCTTCATGCCATACTGTGGGATATGTGTCCTTACGAAATTCCTGATTTGGAGGTATCTGAAAAAAATGTGTTGTTGGCATGTTGAATTTTCCCTGTAATTGTTGAAATGAAGCTAACTGACCATCTATGTATAGATTACCAATTGTTGTGAGCCCCATCTCCCTCCATTGTGAAAACACTACATCATCCAATGGAAAGCATGACTCAGGCAAATCAACTCACTTTTTTGCCAGTTTATCTTGTAGCCAGATAAGGAGCCGAATGTGTTTATCAAGTTAAGTAAGAGGGGAATAGAAGTTTTAGGTTTGGACAAAAACAAAAGAACATCGTCTGCATATAGGGACATTTTGTGCTGTGTGTCCTTTATTTTAATAGAAGCTATATCGGCATATGCCCGAATGCGAGTAGCAAGGGGTTCTATGGCTATAGCGAAGAGAGCAGGAGAAATAGGGCACCCCTGTCGGCACCCCTTGAACAGGCGGAATGACTGTGACATTTCCTGATTGGTTACCATGGACACCATTGGGTGTGCATAAATAATTCTTATCCAATTAATAAATTCCTTTCCAAACCCGAAATGCTCCAGAACCGACATGATATACTTCCACTCAATCTGATCAAACTCCTTCTCTGCATCAAGAGCTATTACCACTGCCTCAACCTTATGATCGTGATACATTACGTTGAAAAGACGTCTCAAATTGTAGTGTATATGTCGGCCCGTATGTCGGCCCGGGATAAAACCTGTCTGGTCAGGGTGTATGATGTCAGAAATATATGTTTTCAATCGGTTTGCTAATATTTTTGTCAACACCTTGTTTTCTATGGGGAGTAACGACACGGGGCGATAAGACGACATCTCCATGGAATCTCTATCTTTTTTCAAGATCAGTACTATTGTAGCCTCATACAGTGTTTGCGGGAGTTTGGCATTTTCTTTGGATTGTTTAAACATTCGCAACATAAGTGGAGATAGACTGGCACAGTACTTCTTATAGAATTCTATTACATATCCATCGGGCCCAGGGGCCTTGCTGTTTGGAAATTGTGCTATCGCTGTGTTCATTTCCTCTAAGGTTATCCCTGCATCGAGTGCAGCAGCTGCCCCCGTGTCTAGTTTAGGAAGTTCGCTTTCAGCGATAAAGCGTTCCATAGTTTGTGGATCAATAGCATCGTATTTTGATTGGTATAGCTGAGTAAAACTGCGCGAAGGATTTATTAATATCCTGCAGATCTGTTACTATTTTACCCTTCTTGTCTTTTATTTTGTGAATAGCTCTAGATGCCTGTACATGCTTTAGCTGTCTTGCTAATAATTTATGTGGTTTGTCACCCAGTTCAAAATAACTTTGTTGCGCTCTAGCAAGTAAAAGAGTCCACCCGGTTTGAAAGGATGGTATTGTATTCATATTTTAACTTTGTGATCTTCTCAAGGACTGCATATGAGGAATTTGTCCTAAAAACATTCTCCTGTTCCCCTAACTCTCTTTCAATTTCTCTCAGCCTGGTATTGGCGCGTTTCTTCCTCTCTGATGTACAGTGCCTTGCGAAAGTATTCGGCCCCCTTGAACTTTGCGACCTTTTGCCACATTTCAGGCTTCAAACATAAAGATATAAAACTGTATTTTTTTGTGAAGAATCAACAACAAGTGGGACACAATCATGAAGTGGAACGACATTTATCGGATATTTCAAACTTTTTTAACAAATCAAAAACTGAAAAATTGGGCGTGCAAAATTATTCAGCCCCTTTACTTTCAGTGCAGCAAACTCTCTCCAGAGGTTCAGCGAGGATCTCTGAATGATCCAATGTTGACCTAAATGACTAATGATGATAAATACAATCCACCTGTGTGTAATCAAGTCTCCGTATAAATGCACCTGCACTGTGATAGTCTCAGAGGTCCGTTAAAAGTGCAGAGAGCATCATGAAGAACAAGGAACACACCAGGCAGGTCCGAGATACTGTTGTGAAGAAGTTTAAAGCCGGATTTGGATACAAAAAGATTTCCCAAGCTTTAAACATCCCAAGGAGCACTGTGCAAGCGATAATATTGAAATGGAAGGAGTATCAGACCACTGCAAATCTACCAAGACCTGGCCGTCCCTCTAAACTTTCAGCTCATACAAGGAGAAGACTGATCAGATATGCAGCCAAGAGGTCCATGATCACTCTGGATGAACTGCAGAGATCTACAGCTGAGGTGGGAGACTCTGTCCATAGGACAACAATCAGTCATATATTGCACAAATCTGGCCTTTATGGAAGAGTGGCAAGAAGAAAGCCATTTCTTAAAGATATCCATAAAAAGTGTCATTTAAAGTTTGCCACAAGCCACCTGGGAGACACACCAAACATGTGGAAGAAGGTGCTCTGGTCAGATGAAACCAAAATGGAACTTTTTGGCAACAATGCAAAACGTTATGTTTGGCGTAAAAGCAACAAAGCTCATCACCCTGAACACACCATACCCACTGTCAAACATGGTGGTGACAGCATCATGGTTTGGGCCTGCTTTTCTTCAGCAGGGACAGGGAAGATGGTTAAAATTGATGGGAAGATGGATGGAGCCAAATACAGGACCATTCTGGAAGAAAACATGATGGAGTCTGCAAAAGACCTGAGACTGGGACGGAGATTTGTCTTCCAACAAGACAATGATCCAAAACATAAAGCAAAATCTACAATGGAATGGTTCAAAAATAAACATATCCAGGTGTTAGAATGGCCAAGTCAAAGTCCAGACCTGAATCCAATCGAGAATCTGTGGAAAGAACTGAAAACTGCTGTTCACAAATGCTCTCCATCCAACCTCACTGAGCTCGAGCTGTTTTGCAAGGAGGAATGGGAAAAAATGTCAGTCTCTCGATGTGCAAAACTGATAGAGACATACCCCAAGCGACTTACAGCTGTAATCGCAGCAAAAGGTGACGCTACAAAGTATTAACTTAAGGGGGCTGAATAATTTTTCACGCCCAATTTTTTGAAATATCCAATAAATGTCGTTCCACTTCATGATTGTGTCCCACTTGTTGTTGATTCTTCACAAAAAAATACAGTTGTATATCTTTATGTTTGAAGCTTGAAATGTGGCAAAAGGTCGCAAAGTTCAATGGGGCCGAATACTTTCGCAAGGCACTGTATAAGAAACCTCTAATCACAGCCTTTAGAGATTCCCAAAGGGTGGAGTCGTCAACATCCCCCGTGTTGTTAGTTCAGAGGAAAAAGGCAATCTGCTCCTTCAAATACTGACAAAAAGCCTCATCTTTCAACAGGTATGAAGCACCACGGTCGCCAACCTGTCAACATATTGTAGAGTTTCAGCACCATGGACAGAGGAGAGTGGTCCGCAATTAGAATAGGGTGATAGGTAACCGACTCAGCTGCTGAAATTAGTTTGGAGTCCAACAAAAAATAGTCAATTCTGGAATATGATTTATGAACTGATGAAAAGAAAGAGTAATCCCTGTCTGTTGGGTGCGTCAGTCTCCAAATATCGACAATGTTAAGGTTTGTCATCAATGTATTTAGACAGACACTGGCATTTGATTGTTGAAGTAACCTTGATAGCTGTTTATCTAAAAGAGGATCTAACGTACAGTTAAAGTCACCTCCCACAATAACACTTGTATCCGAGATATTTGGTATGTCCTTAATTACCCTTTGAAAAAATCATGGATCATTGAAGTTGGGTCCATATAAATTGACCAAGGTTACTGGTTTCGAATTCAGTGTACCAGCCACAATAATATACCGACCATTAGGATCTGAAATCGAGGATGAGTAAACAAACGGAATGTTTTTCCTTCTCAGGATTGCTACCCCTCTCCTTTTGCATCAAAGTTAGACTGGTATATCTGACCGATCCAGCCGACTCGTAGCTTGGCCTGAGGAGCGTTTAATATGAGTTTCTTGAAGAAGCACTATGTCAGCACCCAGTGATTTAAGGTGAGAAAAAACCTTAGCTGGTTTCACCACATGCCCTAAGCCATTACAGTTCCAGCTGACTATCTTTATTCCACCTGGTCTACTCTGTGCTGTGTCACTATGTGGCATTTCTTATTTTAGAGCAAATTGTTGCTGTCATACAAAACCCAGAAGAAAAACGTCCTGCCGTACGGGAGCTTGTCATGTCACCTGTACTAATAATAAACGTGAACATAAAACACATACCCCATCCCCCTCCCGTCCCTTTACTGAGTGACTTCCCCAAACGAAGCACTCCTTGGCTAACACACAAACCTTAGGGTGTCTAGACATACAGCTTGAACTAACTCGTCGTCTATAGATGCTCCGCATATACGCTTATATTAAATAACTCTTAACTCTCACATTAGGGGGTGAGTGGCGCTAAAACATGATATGCTAAACAATGCTATATCAGCCACAACATCTCACCTATCATATAAATCCCAATTTTTGATCGAAAAGACATAGGCTGGAAATTCAAACACATTCCTGGCCTGTATTTGGCCATTTAGCCGGTTGACACAGCCGTTCTGTATCCTCAGCCAGGGAGCTTGCTTGTCAAGAACAGAACAGCCTCTTTTGGGTTGTCAAACGTACGTGTTGATCCCTTCGACTGTCACCTTAAACCGGGCTGGGAAGAGGAATCCATATCGGATGTTGGCCGCCCTGCATTTGTTGCATACCTCATCATACTCTTTCCGTTGGTTCCTCACCTCCAAGGTAAGATCTGGGTAGAAAGACACCCTGGCTCCGTTGTAGTTAAGGGGGAACCTTTGACTAGTGCAGCCGTACAATGAATGGCCTTGGTGGCCATTCAGGCAAAGAAGCCATTCATTGTGGCTTCGTTGCCTGAGATCTGTGTGCGCGGTCGATCAGGATGGCCGTTTTGAAGTGTTCACTCCCCAGCAATGCCAGTATCAGCTCCGAGACAAATTCAGTGGGTTTCCCTTTCTCAGTGTCCTCCTGGATCCCACATATTCAGATGTTCTGGCGTCTTGAATGCAACTTGAGCGTTTCCAGTCGGGCTTTAAGGGTTTTGTTGTAATTTTTTAACGTTGCGCACTGTTTCTCTATGTCCTGTAGCCTGGCCTCGTGATCGACTGTCGTCTGCTCAACCTCATGCACCCTTCCCTTAGTTGCCTTCACAGTTTCGGCCAAAGTCCCAATACTCTTTGAGATATCAGTCAACCTTGTGTCCACCTTCTTGCTTAGTGAGTTTATGGCAGCCAGTATGTCACTTTGAGTAGGATCTGTGGGGAACTCTTGGAAGCTAGCCTCTTCAGCTAACTCCTCGTGGGTCGGCGACATTGAAATTGGCGACGTTGAAATCTCATTCAAATGATCTTGTTTATCGCACATTTAGCATTTCCTGGCTTCCACACATAGCCTACAAACCACTGATGCAGACTTTTGGAACATCTACATTTAATAAATCCATGTAATACAGCTTACACCATCACAATAAATGTATTATTTATTTTAGACAGGTCTAAAGAAGCATGATGTGAAGAAAAGTACATTTCAGAGGAACAGAATAGCATATCCTTATGTTAGGTCCTGATCTGGCTATGCCATATGGTTGTGGGCTACATTAGTTTATTTAGCAGACAAGATTTACCTAGATTTCCATGGCAGGATTTTATAGTATGAAGAATACAATTGAACAAAGCTCCCTCCAAACGATTGGAGGGAGTGCGCACATGCGGCTATTCTGTGTTGACGGGTTAACAAAGAAACAAGTACTCCTATATCTTCAATTTAGAGTTTATTACGTAACTTTAGTTGTGATATTTGATTTTTTATATATTCTTAGGCTATATAACGCTAATCTAATGATGGTTTGAAAAAAGTTGCATTAAAGGCATGAGCTCTGCTTTGTTTTTTTGTGCAGGCTGTACACACTTCATCAGTCTCTCCTTCACAATTTGACAAGCACTTGATAATGCCTCAAATTTCCCGGCAGCATCCCCTTTGTGTGGCCGTAATGCCCCCGTAATACGTGCCTTTTGTGGCCAGTGGGCTGAATATAATAATTGTAATTCCCTTCTCCCTGCGTGCTGCGTGCCCTGAAGCAACTTTCACTCACATTGCTCTCCTTCACCTCATCGGGTCTTTTTCACAACTGTGCGCATCCTTATCCAATTCTGAGGCTCATATTGAATATATTGGACGAACTGTCCACATTTACTTTTCGTCAGCCAATGATGAGTAGGCCTAACGAACAACAAAAGCACTAGCCTATTGTCAATCTACTATCCCCCGTAGTACAATCGTTGACCTATTCTATTTTTGGGGCTGCAGGTAGCCTAGTGGTTAGAGCGTTGGGCAAGTACTCGAAAGGTTGCTGGATATGCTATGGGATAGGCTACATAAGGTGTGGGACTTTAATTTGATAAAGTTGCAAAAAAAGGTATGCATTGTTTCTTGCCTTATGCTGGGCATCATTCACAAGTGATAGTCTCATATTGTCACCCATCAGACTGGTTTTGATTTAGTCTTGTCTTTACATATACTAAATAATATGTGTGAAATTTGTTTTGATTTAGAATGCACCATTATCATGCACCTGTCTCGAAACGGGGGCAGGACAAAAATGTCATTTATGCACTTAAATAGCAAATGGAGGACACTTTTGCCGTGGTTCCTGTTGTTAAGAGAAGCATTGTGCTTAATATTAGGAAAGTTAAGAAATAAATATAGTAGGCCTAGTGTCACACCCTGACCATAATTTGCTTTGTATGTTTCTATGTTTTGTTTGGTCAGGGTGTGATATGAGTGGGCATTCTATGTTTCATGTCTAGTTTGTCTAGTTCTATGTTTGGCCTGATATGGTTCTCAATCAGAGGCAGGTGTGAATCATTGTCTCTGATTGGGAACCATATTTAGGTAGCCTGTTTGGTGTTGGGTTTTGTGGGTGATTGTTCCTGTCTTTGTGTTTGTGGCACCAGATAGGACTGTTTTGGTTTTTGCACATTTCTTGTTTTGTAGTGTTTGTGTTTTAGTTGTTTTATTAAAACATGAATCTCAATAGCCACGCCACATTTTGGTCCGGCTCTCCTTCACACCAAGAAAGCCGTTACACCTAGCCTATAGAATGCTGATGGGATCCTCCTCTTTTTAATAGAGCCCATCACTCTGTTTTCTCGGACAATTTGCTTAGCCTATAGAAATGTTGCGCAACATGAGCTCATGGGCTCTCATGAAGTGTTTGATTAGATTTTTGATTAAATTTGCATTGAGTTCAGAGTGATTAGAGCTTGGAGAAACCTATTTACTGTGAATAAAAAGGTACGTGGAATTTGACTGCCTTCATGATTCGTGACCTTCGGTGTGGAGGTAATATTGCCACCATAACAGCCCTAATCACAATACCAGGCAGCCATTGCGAGTGTACCAATGAGTTTGCCAAAGTTAGCGGTTCCAAGCATGTTTTATTGAATCTATTTCTATGTTAGCTATTTCTACATCTACTGCCACAAGCAGCAAAGTTTCATCATGTTAATTGTTAATTATCCATGTTATCGCGGAAATGGACTCAACCACAAGAATGCCTAGCAGTCCCATCTCTCTCCAGTGTTCGTTCCACAAAAGCAAAAAACTCATGGTTTTTTAAAAACAGTTAAGACCAATATTTTATTCTCACGACGGTCTTCATCCATAACCGTTGATTACACGGTTATAAGGTAATTGTGCCAGCCCTAGTGAGGAGACGTGTGGCACAGTCCAAGCCAATCAGAGAGTGGTGGCTCACTGTCCTCACTGTCACAAATGGATTAAGATGTCTGGCCCACTTCCTGGGAAACCTACCAAGGTTCATCAGTCATAGGACAGGAGGGCACACAGGCCAAGCCAGCTGTGTGATGGACTGTGATATGCAGTGGGTGATACTGTGTGTGTCTGTCTGTTCTCCTCATGTCTACAATAATAAGAATATCTCCAGAGGGGTGTATCATCACAAAGCAAGGATCGATCAGCCGGCTAACTGTTGATCAGAAAGCTATGGGTTATTGATCATGTCAAGTTATTCATACCATTTCAATTTCAAGTCAATCTTTCTCTATGAGCTATACGAACTATGAAGTTTTTAAGGTGATTCAGGAAAGTAAGCTGGCTAACCTTTTGATCCTGGTGAATGGGCGAGGAGGAGGATAGGGTTTGGACAGCACTGGGGTGGGCGGGATGCGCCAGGAACAAACACAGATACTACAGCTTTATAGACTGTTCGCTCCGTCAACAGGTAGTAACATGGCTGATTCAGTCAGTCAATCAGTCAGCCAGCCTGCTTGCTTTCCTGCCGGTCTGTCTCTCTGTCTGTCTGGTTGTCTGTGTCTGTCCCACATGTGACTCAGAAGCTCTTAATCTAGTCCAAAGTGTGCCAGCTTTAATACGGTTTTCAATCATTCTTATGCATCCATATAATCCACTCCATAACACCCATTCAATCAATATAATAGCCTACTGTACTTATCCCCCAGGCCGTCACATACAATGCAGACGTTATTATTGATATGGGGCGGCAGGGTAGCCTAGTGGTTAGAGCGTTGGACTAGTAACCGGAATGTTGCAAGTTCAAACCCCCGAGCTGACAAGGTACAAATCTGTCGTTCTGCCCCTGAACAGGCAGTTAACCCACTGTTCCTAGGCCGTCATTGAAAATAAGAATTTGTTCTTAACTGACTTGCCTAGTTAAATAAAGGTAAAATAACAAAATATAAAATAAAATATGTACTCTACAGTAGGCTGTGAAAACAGATATGCTAAAGGTATGCTGCAAAATCATGTAAACAATAATTAAATGTATTGCTTGATTATACCATAACAAAGTTGGAGCCTGTTCGACACCGTTAATGGACTGGAGCCCTTAAAGGGCGGGTTCTATATAGGTCCTAAACAGTATCATTACGTACCCAAATCCAGCAGCCAGAATTTGCAGTTTTCCGAGGGTCCCGCTTGAGAACTCATATGGTACAGAGGACTAACAGCAAAAATAGACCGTATTCCATTTGCCATGGCAACCTGCCAAGGTACTATTCACGTTCTCACACCGTTTAAAATCCAATTCCTCAAAATAATTATATAAAACAGATAAAGAATCATGTAGTTTAAGAAAAAGCTATAGGAAGCAGCTGTATCCTCTAGCTCAGATGAGATCAGTCTGCTGTGTTTGTGGGATTGGATCTGCTCTCTCTTCTCCACTGTCCCAGAGAGTGGGCTGTTGTGCTGTGAGGGCAAGCCTCCTCTGTCCCAAAGGAACATTCAGAATCAGAAGGCACACTTTAACGTAAAACCCCTAGTAGAAAATCCAGAACTCAAACAGCATGGGCTCAGCTTCCACAAGCATTATGTACCGTGGAAATGTAGCATCTTTAGTAGCAGCTTTACTTTTCAGCACAGTTGCAATGTCCTTATTTAAGCTAAGCTCAAAACACTTAAATTAGTTTTATTGCTGCCAAAAACAATGCACAAAGAGAACTTTCAGCAGTGTAACTGTCTGTAGCTGCTAAGATGCTACTCATACATTTGTACAGCCAGATCTCAATCTACCCTGCAGTGCAAACAGAACTGGAGGAGTAAAACAGGCAGCCCACACAAAGCTCTCCCTGTTCAACTGTATGTTTTTTCATCAGGATCTCTGGGCACTAACCACAGAGCCTGTTTCCTGTAAGAACCAAACACACACACATACATGGGTGCAACGTGCACAACACAAGCACGCGGAACACACACACACACGTGCGCCACACCAAAAAAGCTAAGGCCTCCCTGGTACCTTCGAGAAGGTAACCGTTTAAGCTGAATCAGCAACTGAAGGGAGGTGTTGCTACTGTCTCTTTAGCACATTTTAGAAATATGCTGAACTTATTGATGGCCCCTATTCCCCCTACTGTACACTTCGGTCCACACTGATCTAGCTGGGGATAGGTCACAGTGGCATTTCCTAGTCCAGGGATCCTCAACTACATTCAGCCGCGTGCCAATTTATTCTTGGGTGGATGGTCAGGGGGCCGGAGCGTGATAAAAAATATATATATTTACACTGCAGATGGACCGCAAGAAGCCTAAACAGAAATAATACTTGACAAAAATACGAATAGGGTGCCGTCTTTCAGATGGGATGTTAAAAACGGTGTCCTGACCGTGTTTCATGGCTAAATTCCCAACCTGGCCACATTCCATCATGACCACCCAATCATCCTCCTCATTCCTAATTGGCATATATCTCCTCACCTCTCCACCTGATAGCTGATGTGTGGTGAGCGTTGTGGCACAAAAATGGCCGCCATGCATCACTGAGGTGGGTGCTACACAATGATGGTGGATGAGGGCAGTTTCCCCCTACTATTTAAAGCGCTTTGAGTACCTCAGTTGGTAGAAAAGTGCAATATAAATCCAATCAATTATTATGAATTATTATTATTTGTATACGATCACAAAATCTCTCTATTGTGCGTGGGAATACCTGGAAACAGATTTACAAAATCTTGGAGCTGATTTTCTGGTGTTTTTACAGTCTTTTATGTCCAACAATCAAAATTATATGTATATAAATATACATATATATTTTTTTTACTCAGGAAACTTGGGGGGCCAAAAAAACCAAAACATCCGAAGGCAGACAGTTGGGGAACTCTGTCCTAGTCCATGGCCCTAAAGTTGGAAAATACAAAAATAGCCAAAAAGCAGTAACTTAGTCTAATTCAGTTTACAAACTTAATTGCAAGAACATCACAGGAGTCACATCAACAGCATTTTCTGAGAACTTGTAGGATTTACACAAGCTATGACATCTACTAACTCACCACAGGCAACCAGCCAGCAAGGGCTTTGTTCTCAATCCAAGGGATGGGGAATGCAATGAGGAAAAACAATGAATGAATAGTCTTCCTGTGAGTTAGTGAGACACATCCATCCATCCCCTTCTACAACTCCCAGACATTTACCAGGGCAAACCTTCTGCTCACAGCCTGCACTCATTCTGGCCCAGCCATGCATCTGGGTGACAGCACCAGTCGGGGGTAGGAAGAGGAAAACTCCCCGATCTACCCCCAAACCGCCCACTGCCCTGAGAAAAGGGCCTAGGCCTACATGCTCTGCTTCATGGACAAAGCACCACAAAGACAAGGGGAGCACCAAGGACAGGTTCATCCTCCTAGTTCTAAAAGAGCCCTGCCGAGGGGAGTCTTTAGCAGTTTGTTGTAGTTTTATCAGTCTGCATAACAATTCACTGCTGCGTGGGTATAAGAACAGACCATCTGAGAAGTTCTGATGCTCCTATAGGCGCTCAGGAAGAAACATGGGAAAAAAGCACACGTGAAACTTGAAGGTAGTAGAATAGTAAAGACCTGGATGGGAAATCCTTAAGTTTGTTATTAGTTAGAGAAAACCATCCAAGTGTGTAACATGCATCAAACACTACCTGGTTTAAGCCAATAGAAATATAGGATTCCCCACTCCCCTATAAAATGATGAAGAGCCTAATGTTTAGGAAACTTATGGGCATGGATTTTTAACATTTAACTAGGCAAGTCAGTTAAGAAGAAATTCTTATTTATAATGACGGCCTACCAGAGAACAATGGGTTAACTGCCTTGTTCAGACACAGAACGACAGATTTGGACCTTGTCAGCTAGGAGATTCGATCCAGCAACCTTTCAGTTAGAGGCCCAACACTCTAACCACTAAGCTACCTGCCACCTCAGGTAGCCTTGTGCCGCACCATGGAAACCACCAGTATACAGTACACAAACATCACCTCTATCTTATTACAGACAGGACAGGAGGAGGGCGGGCCGTCTGACAGGAACAAAGCTTTACTGAGTGACTCAGTCAAGACAGAACAGAAGCTCCAAGTGCCACCCAGGTTTCTTTGACCTCATCCCCTGGGGTCTGGAATGGGGTCAAGTCATGGAGCTCAAAAACGAATTCTCCTTTGAAGAAAGAAAAACCACAAGGTTTTGTAACAGAAATGAAAAAAATGAACAAAAATGCATGTGTTTTTTATTGGACAAGTTCAGGTAGTCTCTACCTGTTTTAGTCAGTTATCTTCTGTTTGATGCCTGACGAATATGAACCATGAGAGACAGGCCATGTATGCATGTATGAATTCCCACAGAATAATGTAGATGGTAATCCATATGTTTTCCACAGCAGCACGTGAGTCATCAACAGCTCTCCACAGACTGTAAACCAGGGAGCACCTGGAATCCTTCACTGGCTGCAAGTACACACTCGCCCACTAGAAACCCCCTGGGACCAAGGTGCCTGTGTATACTTGTGTGTATATGTGTGTTTTCCCAGACCTTAATGGTAGATTGACGCCAGACATTCTTTTTTTATTTTCACCTCTCCCCAATTTCGTGGTATCCATCGCTGCAACGAGAGCCATGCGTCCTTCAAAACACAACCCAACCAAGCCGCACTGCTTCTTGACACAACGCACATCCAACCCGGAAGCCAGCCGCACTAATGTGTAAGAGGAAACACCGTACACCTAGCGACTTGGTCAGCGTGCACTGCGCCCGGCCCGCCACAGGAGCGATGAGACAAGGATATCTCTCCCGGGCAAACCCTCCCTAAACCGGACGTTGCTGGGCCAATTGTGTGCCGCCCCATGAGCCTCCCGGTCGCGGCCTGGGCTCGAACCCAGCATCTCTGGTGGCACAGTGCCTTAGACCACTGTGCCTTAGACCACAGTGCCTTAGACCACTGTGCCTTAGACCACTGTGCCTTAGACCACTGTGCCTTAGACCACTGTGCCTTAGACCACTGTGCCTTAGACCACTGTGCCTTAGACCACTGTGCCTTAGACCACTGTGCCTTAGACCACTGTGCCTTAGACCACTGTGCCTTAGACCACTGTGCCTTAGACCACTGTGCCTTAGACCACTGTGCCTTAGACCACTGTGCCATCCGGGAGGACTCAGACATTCTTTTTTACTTTTGCTGAACATATCATTTGATCTCCATATCATCCATTTGATGTGTGCATGTCATCTTTTCCTCTACTGCATTCCAGGTGCCTCACAACAGCAAGGCTGACAGTGTGTCTGTGTATCTGTGTCTGTGTATGTTCCAGCCTTCTCAGTCCCAACATCAAGGCCTACCTTTGTGGTGGTGGTTGAATAGTCCTTCCATCTCCATACTGGAGCGTGAGTGAGCGATGCAGAGCATGGCACAGGGTACTATGCCCTCCTGGGCAGGGGAGCGGTCCGTGGTCCTCACCAGGCACCAGTCTGGCTTGTCATGAAGCCTCTCCAGCACCTCTACCGTCTGACCCCTCCGTACAGTCAGCTCAGAGCTGCTGCCATTACTAGCCACAAAGTCATGGATAACCACGGTCAGCTCACAGCCACCAGAGAGCTGAAGAGAGGGCGGGGTTGGAGAGGGAGAGAGAGAGGGAGGGATGGAGAGGGAGAGGGAGAGAGAGAGGGAGGGATGGAGAGGGAGAGAGAGGGATGAGAGGGAGGGATGAGAGGGAGGGGGAGCGAGGGACAGAGTGTATGTCAGATTTACTATAAACATTACATGACATAAAGGAATAGTTTGAGGTTATGAAGAAACAGCCTGAATGTATTGATGTTTAGGAGCAGTATCACAATGAGGGTGTGAAATATAACTACATGTCATTAAATGGTGAGATTCTCAGGATGTACTAATCAGCAATAGCGAGTCTATTATTAGCATGTCAACAACCGAGTTCTTATATGGGTTTGAAGGTCCCCAAGTCCCCCTGAGAACTGCTGATTTACCACTAGTCAGTCATTACGTTTCCCCAGACCCATCTCAGTCACAAGGCTAGACTAAGAGCTTATTCTGATGGCCATTAGAATGTGCCATCAGCACAGTGCAGGCTCCAAACCAACCACATACTGTAGCTACTGTAGCTCAACTGTACTGAGTTGTACTGTAAACATGTCGTTCTGGTGAGTCACAAGACATTCAGATGCCTCAATGTGACTCAAGAAACGCTCTGGCATTCTAAAGCAGTAGTTGCAGGGGAAAAACACGACCATTAAAGTGCCACACATGCCATTAAAATATATATTGAGGGATATATACAAGGGAAATCAGTTACAGGAGAATGACGATCACCCTCGGCAGTTCCACACTGACAACACATTCTTCAAATGACTACCAAATCAAACCAATTACAGACTCCAACCAACATCCCACCGACATGGCTCATTAGTAACTGCTAGAGATCCATACATACCCTTTGGTAGTGAGGCAAAGCCAGCGAGTTCAAAAGCTGAGCCACCGGACCTGAGGTTTTATTGTTCTCCATGATTCTGTCCTCTGTCCTCTTCTCCTTCATACTCTGATGCTCCTGATGCTGAATCTAATCCATCGACGCGACACAAGATTAACTTAACACTGAACCACACTGACCTGAGGTAACACGCAGGCCCACCTACTCTCATATCCCGCCGCCCGATGGCCCTACGATGGTATCTAGGTACTATATACCAGAGCCAAAGCACTCCCTTCCTTGTCTACTGTAGCAGCTGTGCCTTCTCCAAGGAGAGGCTGGAGATATGACACTGACACAGAGAGTGGTACAGCTAGTGGGAGGCTGACACACTCGTTGACGCGTCGCCGACACACAACTCGGCTCTGTCATTGCCTCTCACAGATCTCACAACACCAGGCGAAGACGCAGAGAGCGAGAGAAAGAAAGACAGAGAGAGGAGCAGAGAAAGAGGGGGAGAGAAAGTAAAAAAAGAGAGCGAGAAAGAGAGAGAGTTGACTGTGAGTGATTGTTCCCTGCATTAAAGGAACCACGGCCCATTAGTGTACATGAGAAGACACATGGAATCTCCCTCCTCACCTCTCCGTGACCTTGACTGACCTTCTCTGTGTTGTTTTCTGTACCCTGACAGAACCAGAGCTACACTGTGTCAGGAAGGACACATACAGAAAGGGACATCCTATGCATGTCTTCCAAATGTCACCATATTCATTTTGCTGTGCATTATTTTTGACCAGGAGTGCACTATAAAGGGAATAGGGTAGCATTTGGGACTCAACCACTGTGGCTAAGTCAAATTGAACGTAATTCCTTGATTTAGGAGCATAGCTGCATAGAGCAGAATAACTGCAAGTCCAGCTTTGGCAGGGGAACATGGTCCCTAAAGAGGCGGAGTGTTTGTGTGAGAGAATATAGCTCTGACTGTGAGTAGGAGTGATGTCCTTCTGTGCTGTTATTGCCTGATAAAATCACACTGTTCCTTCCTGAAGAAGGACCATGTTTCTCATGTTCATCTCTGAGATGGAAAGGAAAAGTCTAACGAAAGTTTGGTTTTCAGACAATCCCTTATCAGTCAACAGGTTCACAGGAAGCCAGTCCAAATTAAAATGATGTCTTGAAATATTAAATTCGAATTGACTTGTCTGGTTGCGGTCTCCCTAAAAATTACCGGATTTAGAGGCTACAGTTTGAAATGCTGTTGAAAAGAAGTCTCTAGAGTCTAACGTGTCAAATGATACCGTGAAGACCTCCGCTGTTCCACAACAGAGACCAACAGCCGTCGTTGGTGAAGCCCTAAACTGCAGGGATTGTAGAAGCAGACCATTGTCTTACATCAGACAGAAGACTGAAGTAAAGACTCCGGAGTTGGCAACGTGCTGTATTTGAATGGCGTAGCTGTAGGAAGGCAATGGGCAGCCTATGATGACTCACCTTGTCGCTGTCCAGTGTGTTCTGAGAGGTACGGGAGGCGATAGAGATGGTGTCTGGCTGACTGCTGGCATCACCCTGGCTGTCCAGGTCCTCTCCATGACTACAGAGGAGGAAGATCTCAATCAAAATAGGGTGGGGCAGCTCTCACAATCATAAACTGTTGGGGCACTTTCATGTTAGTTTGTGCTGCGGAATTGACAGAACAATAACTGTAATGTATAAAACCAATGTCCAATGCAGTCAGTCCTGTATGGTCTGTAAGAAAGGCTGTGAGAAGTGATGAGGTTGATACAAGGTGGAGTACTGTACTGTACCTTCTGCCCTTGTGTTTGACTGTGGTGGCCTTGGGGATGTGAATAGGCTCCTTCAGGGCTCCTCTCAGGTGGATGGTACGCTCCTGGATCACCTCCCGGATGTGTTTGATCCAGTCCTGCTTGTTCTCTATGCTGGACGCCTGAGGGGACAGACGGACGGACGGTCAAGACAGACTGGCGGGCAGAAAGATCTCAGTCCAAACATTCCCAATATTTCGAAACTATCGATGCTGCAACACTAACTGTACGCTCTGAGCTGTGTCAATACAGTCAACCCTGATGCCTTCATTGATAGAAATTATCTAAATGCTTACTATTTTTACCAGAGTACATGGACAGAACACACAAAGGACATTCCGTCATGTTCCTTTCATTCAGTAAGACCCTTTCAATCGATTACAGTATGTTTCACTATTGAGGAATTCTCATGCTGGCATCATAACCAGTCATTTCCGAGGAGCCATTTAAAGGCCCCTTCAGTGCTGTGTGAATATGCATATGACTCACTCATGTCTTCTTTGGAACTATGCAACAGTAATCAAGAGTATGCTTCTGTTATATAACGGACAGATTAACATGGTTAGTCTGCCATAATATAATATATATAATATATACACTACCGTTCAAAGGTCTGGGGTCACGTAGAAATATAATTGTTTTTGAAAGAAAATACATTTTTTTGCCCATTAAAATAACATCAAATTGATTCAGAAATACAGTGTAGACATTGTTAATGTTGTAAATGACTGTTGTAGCTGTTGTAACGACTGATTTTTTATGGAATATTTTCATAGGCATACAGAGGCCCATTATCAGCAACCATCACTCCTGTGTTCCAATGGCACGTTGTGTTAGCTAATCCAAGTTCTTTGTTTCTGGCCATTTTGAGCCTGTAATCAAACCCACAAATGCTGATGCTCCAGATACTCAGCTAGTCCAGTTTTATTGCTTCTTTAATCAGACAACAGTTTTCAGCTGTGCTAACATAATTGCAAAAGCATTTTCTAATGATCAATTAGCCTTTTAAAATTATAAACTTGGATTAGCTAACACAACGTCCCATTGGAATACATTAGTGATGGTTGATGATAATGGGCCATTTCCAGCTACAATTGTCATTTACAACATTAACAATGTCTACACTGTATTTCTGATCAATTTGATGTTATTTTAATGGGCAAAAACAAGGACATTTCTAAGTGACCCCAAACTTTTGAACGGTAGTGTACATAGCGTGTGTGTGTGTGTGTGTGTGTGTGAATGCGTGCGTGCGTGCATGCGTGTGTGTGTGCCATGACTCACAACGCATCAACACACATATATGTCTCTAAGTGCATGAACTGTTATGCAAATCATCAAACTCGAACACATACTGTAGGCCTGGTAAAGCCCACTCAAAGAAATACGTTTTGGGCGGAATTGTAGTGGGTTGAACTTAAATCTTTAAAACTCACAGTAACACCCACTTAAGGAAATACGTTTTGGGCAAAAGTGGGAGTAAATATATACATATTCATTGCGCTTGATTGTTTGCTGGGTTACTGTTAAGTCATAATGTACCAGTTACCTTGAGCACCATCTTGTTGTCTGAGCTGGGGGTCCTCCCGACCCAGAGAGCAAACTTACACGGATCCCCCTCCACATGTTCTGTGACACCCAGCTCCGAAGTCTTGGAGCAGAGACAACACAAAAACAGAGTTAGAGAAAGAACAGGGGAGAAATAGAGTAAATATAGGGTTGATAAAAATGTATTGACTTGAGATCGGCGCAGGCAACTCTTTTCCGTAAATCATTCATTGATGTGAATGGGAGACTTTAATTTAAGTTAAGCATGCTGATCTCAAGTCTGAGTTCCAGCCATTGTGATGAGAGAGTGGACAGGTTGTGCTTACAAAGAGCTTGCTCTTGTAGAGGTACTTGTTGCATCCGTTAGAGTCCTTGACCTCCTTGCTGAAGACCAGGGACATCTCAAATAGGAAGAGGTGGCGCTCACGTCCCTTACGGATCAGAGTCTTGGGATCCCACACCTGGAAGGACTCCTGCAGGATCAGCTCTCCTTGGGAGTCAATATTCCCATCGAACCCTGGAGGGGGGAAGAGGAGAAGGAATAGAGGGGACTGTCAAGTCACTTGATTCAAATCATTTCTAAACCTACAGCTGAAGTTAGATGTTTACATACACTTAGGTTGGAGTCATTAAAACTCGTTTTTCAACCACTCCACAAACGTCTTGTTAACAAACTATAGTTTTGGCAAGTCGGTTAGGACATCTACTAAGTATTTTTTCCAACAATTGTTTAGACAGATTATTTCACTTATAATTCACTGTATCACAATTCCAGTGGGTCAGAATTTAACATACACTGTGCCTTTAAACAGCTTGGAAAATTCCAGAAAATGATGTCATGGCTTTAGAAGCTTCTGATAGGTTAATTGACATAATTTGAGTCAATTGGAGATGTACCTGTGGATGTATTTCAAGTTCTACCTTCAAACTCAGTGCCTCTTTGCTTGACATCATGGGAAAATCAAAATAAATCAGCCAAGACCTCAGAAAAGAAATTGTAGACCCCCACAAGTCTGGTTCATCCTTGGGAGCAATTTCCAAACTCCTGAAGGTACCACATTAATCTGTACAAACAATAGTATGCAAGTATAAACATCATGGGACCACGCAGCCGTCATACTGCTCAGGAAGGAGACGCGTTCTGTCTCCTAGAGATGAGCGTACCTTGTTGCAAAATGTGCAAATCATTCCCAGAACTACAGCAAAAGACCTTGTGAAGATGCTGGAGGGAACAGGTACAAAGTATCTATATTCACAGTAAAACGTGTCCTATATCGACATAACCTGAAAGGCCGCTCAGCAAGGAAGAAGCCAATGCACCAAAACCGCAATAAAAAAGCCAGACTACGGTTTGCATCTGCACATGGGGACAAA
Source organism: Oncorhynchus masou masou (assembly GCF_036934945.1). Taxonomy (NCBI): domain Eukaryota; kingdom Metazoa; phylum Chordata; class Actinopteri; order Salmoniformes; family Salmonidae; genus Oncorhynchus; species Oncorhynchus masou. The sequence continues at coordinate 67,362,916 of NC_088240.1, forward strand.
GATCATACTTTCTGGAGAAATGTCCTCTGGTCTGGTGAAACAGAAATAGAACTGTTTGGCCATAATGACCATCGTTATGTTTGGAGGAAAAAGGGGGAAGCTTGCAAGCCAAAGAACACCATCCCAACCTTAAAGCACGGGGGTGCCAGCCTCATGTTGTAGGGGTGCTTTGCTACAGGAGGGACTGGTGCACTTCACAAAATAGATGGCATCATGAGGAAAGAAAATTATGTGGATATATTGAAGCAACATATCAAGACATCAGCCAGGAAGTTAAAGCTTGGTCACAAATGGGTCTTCCAAATGGATAATGACCCCAAGCATACTTCCAAAGTTGTGGCAAATGGCTTAAGGACAACAAAGTCAAGGTATTGGAGTGGCCATCACAAAGCCCTGACCTCAATCCCATAGAATATTTGTGGGCAGAACTGAAAAAGTGTGTGCGAGCAAGAAGGCCTGCAAACCTGACTCAGTTACACCAGCTCTGTCAGGAGAAATGGGCCAAAATTCACCCAACTTATTGTGGGAAGCTTATGGAAGGCTACACGAAAAGTTTGACCAAATTAAACAATTTAAAGGCAATGCTACTAAATACTAATTAAGTGTATGTAAACTTCTGACCCACTGGGAATGTGATGAAAGAAATAAAAGCTTAAATAAATAATTCTCTCTACTATTATTCTGACATTTCACATTCATAAAATAAAGTGGTGAACCTAACTGACCTAAAACAGGGAATGTATTTAGCTAAAGTGTATGTAAACTTTCGACTTTAACTGTATATTCCATGAAAGCTTCCTATGAGTTAGCCCAGCCCTGCTTCACTAGGAGCTAAAAGGAATGTCCAGTAAGTCAAGGCCTAGTCCTCCTACCACAGATAAAAGGGGAAACCCTTAGTTAGTTCTAAGTATATTGCTCCTACCGTCCATCATGCTGAGGTGCATGGCATCGTTGGCTCTCTTGGGGACACTGAGCATCACCTCCAGACCATCCTTGATCTCCCCCTTCCCCTCCTCACAGCAGGTCAGCAGCTCCTGAAGAGGAAATGCAAACACACACACGCACACACACACACACACACACACACACACACACACACACACACACACACACACACACACACACACACACACACACACACACACACACACACACACACACACACACACACACACACACACACACACACACACACACACACAGTGAGAGAGAAACAAACACAAATCTTCAGTTGCATTTCACAAACCTCAAGGTCCAACAAAAGATAAAGGCTGTAATGGATTGTGTTCCATGCAAGATGCAGTCAGCTTCCAACACTGTAGCTTTGTTGACAACTAGCGATGTGATGTACAATAAACACGATCATTGTACAAGCTGGATTACAGAGGGTGAGAGAACAAAGGGTGCACCAGAACCTGCTGTGCTATATGCTACATAATTATTACAGAGAGTCATCTAGCTACTGTTTCTATTTGGCCAGTGTACAGCACCTTGAGAAGCAGCTGATACTTGGTTATTCTCTGGACAGGCTTGATGAGGTATGAGGATATGGAGTTGGCCAGCCGGTGCCTCTGTTGAATTTCCTGGAAACCAAAAAGACAGAGACATCTTAAAGGGCACAGAGACGCCGAGGCAGCAGTCGCCAGATTCATCCTGCTCCTAGACCTAGACAGACAGCACTGATGGAGAATGGAGATACCCCTCTCCTCAGAGCTGGAGGTCACTGACAGCAACCTAAGGTCAATCTTCTGTGAGTAGGCTTCATCTACCCCTCTTCCTCCCTCCTGTACTACCACCACAACTCCTGTTAAGATCAGCCTCACTGCCAAACACCCAGAAATCACCCGGGTAAGCCAGATTTGGAGGCTACCGTCATAACTGATATACCAGCATAATATTACTTCCTTGCATTTATTCAAAAACTATTAGCATAAATAGTACTTCAAAGGATCTGATTCAAAAGACCACATAATAAGACCTCGCAGAATTTGATTAGTGGTTCAACATTTGACGTATTAAGTATTTATAGAATGCCTGAGTTGGTACTCATCTACACGTACATCAAAATAGGGCCCTGCATGCTCCAGAATGAGCTGGGTAGAGTCTGGTTTGTTCTTGCAGTAGTTCACATACATCTGGAACTTATCTGCCTGCAAAATGGACACACAACTGTTAAGAGACACAATATTCCCACAACATCTCAGCCATGTCAATCTATGTCAGTGTTGTAAGCTGGCTTGTCCAGACAGTGAGACACTCACCCAGGTGACAAAGCAATGACCCACGTCCTCAGGGAGCTGTTCGTATTTCTCCAACTCCTTCAGGAAGATGCTGTACAGAAAGAGAGAGTTTCTGAGGAAATCTTATTCACTACGAACTGAACAGAACTAAACGGGGCAACACGAGGAGGTCCTACCTGAACTTGTCCAATAAGAAATGCTTGTTTTCATTATTATTTATGGTGTGTACTAATAAATAGGACCCAGGTTGAGTTACTATAGACCAGTCTTAGGTTGATTGAGCCACTCCAGTGCATCTAGAAGGCAATGGGAGTCCGGTGTGGGTAACTCCAGTACAGAACACTAACTTGTGGTGGAACTCGTAGAGGTCCAACATGTTGCCAAAGATGATGTGCTCTTTGTTGACGATGCCTGGAGGGATCTCCTCAACACCGCTGGTCATCTCCCACAAGTAGGTCTGGAAACCACACAATGTCTTTACCTGGTTGTAATCCTGACATCTGACATTTCTACAACCAGAAAACCACCAACTAAAACTAAACCAGATCAATCAAGCATACATTTTGCATTGCCCTTGGGCCTTGGCTTACATAATGTTTTCCTTTCTTGACGGACTCGATACAGGGGCCAATGTATAGAGTCCGTCAGTAAACGAGTGTGAATGTGTCACAGGTTGAATGGAGTGGTGGTTTCTCAGTACTTACATCTGTACACTCCCGCAGGTCTCTGACGTAGGCCTTCTCTGTCTGAATGAGCTCTGCCATTATGAACCTGGGGGAAAAACATTCAACTTCTGGGAACTGCAGCAGAGAGAGAGACTGTCTTGTGTTTTTGGTCTGTTTTGTGTGGGTCAGGGGCATAGACAAATGTCCCATGTGACATGATATTCTACGTCCCAAATGGCACCCTATTTCCTATATAGTGCACTACCTTTGACTAAGGCTCTGGTCAAAAGAAGTGCACTATTTAGTGAATCAGGAGCCATTTGGGATGCACCCAGACAGCACAGTAAAACCCCAGATTTGTTTTTTTTATTGTCAAATACACCAGATAGGTGCAGTGAAATGTGTTGTTTTATTTAAATGAAATTTTGCATGGCCTAAATGCAACATCAAACATCAAAGTCCCAAAAGGAAAGGACAACTAAATTACAAGTAGCTCACTTTTTCAACCGCCTCATTATTTCAATAGTCTTCCAGTTGCTCTGAATTTGAAGTTAAATACAGTATGTCATACTTAAAAAAAAAATCTGAATATTATTTATAAGATATCATGAAAATATCTTAAATGAAATAAATGGTAAGTGTTAGACAATACTAATGTTAATTACTGCAGTATGAATATGTTAAATATTTCTGTTATCCGGTGAAAAACGTTCCTGTCTGGTATTCCCACCTGCCAGTGCTTTTAATAACAACGGTGCTTCTCCACCACACTGTGTCACCACTGTGTATGTGAATGGGTTAATAACAATGATGCTTCTCCACCACTCTGTGTAACCACTGTGTATGTGAATGGGTTAATAACAATGATGCTTCTCCACCACACTGTGTAACCACTGTGTATGTGAATGGGTTAATAACAATGATGCTTCTCCACCACTCTGTGTAACCACTGTGTATGTGAATGGGTTAATAACAATGATGCTTCTCCACCACACTGTGTAACCACTGTGTATGTGAATGGGTTAATAACAATGATGCTTCTCCACCACACTGTGTAACCACTGTGTATGTGAATGGGTTAATAACAATGATGCTTCTCCACCACACTGTGTAACCACTGTGTATGTGAATGGGTTAATAACAATGATGCTTCTCCACCACTCTGTGTAACCACTGTGTATGTGAATGGGTTAATAACAATGATGCTTCTCCACCACACTGTGTAACCACTGTGTATGTGAATGGGTTAATAACAATGATGCTTCTCCACCACACTGTGTAACCACTGTGTATGTGAATGTGTTAATGACAGTAACGCTTCTCCACCACACTGTCTAACCACTGTGTATGTGAATGTGTTAATGACAGTAACGATTCTCCACCACACTGTGTAACCACTGTGTATGTGAATGTGTTAATAACAATGATGCTTCTCCACCACTCTGTGTAACCACTGTGTATGTGAATGTGTTAATGACAGTAACGCTTCTCCACCAAACTGTGTAACCACTGTACATGTGAATGTGTTAATAACAATGATGCTTCTCCACCACTCTGTGTAACCACTGTGTATGTGAATGTGTTAATGACAGTAACGCTTCTCCACCAAACTGTGTAACCACTGTGCATGTGAATGTGTTAATAACAATGATGCTTCTCCACCACACTGTGTAACCACTGTGTATGTGAATGGGTTAATAACAATGATGCTTCTCCACCACACTGTGTAACCACTGTGTATGTGAATGGGTTAATAACAATGATGCTTCTCCACCACTCTGTGTAACCACTGTGTATGTGAATGTGTTAATGACAGTAACGCTTCTCCACCAAACTGTGTAACCACTGTACATGTGAATGTGTTAATAACAATGATGCTTCTCCACCACTCTGTGTAACCACTGTGCATGTGAATGTGTTAATAACAATGATGCTTCTCCACCACACTGTGTAACCACTGTGTATGTGAATGGGTTAATAACAATGATGCTTCTCCACCAAACTGTGTAACCACTGTGTATGTGAATGCTTACTCTTTCCTCCTGGCAGACTTCCTCTTCTCCTCATTGAGTTCGTGGGCAGCATCCCTCAGCTTGACCTCTGACCCTGGGACACTGGCAGGGATGATGTCCAGCTGCAGCCCTTTACTCTGTAGGACAGACAGGGGACTTTACGAGGCACCGCCGAGGGGACACGGGCACAGACACACACAGATACAGACTCACGCATAGACACAGAGACACACACTCTCACACATGAGCGTGAGCACGCAAATACACACACACACTTTTCAAATCCCACCTTTCATCTGTTTCACACACACACACAACCTCCCCCCTCCCACACATACACCATCTTTCATCTCAACCCTCCACTCCAACATTCCCCCACCCTGTCCTCCAGTACTCACGGCCTTGTTGGAGTCAGAGGATACGATGCCCAGTGCTTTCTCCAGACAGGACCGGTACTTGTCCATGCGGAGGGAGAAGTCTCTGTAGCGCTTGTCCACAGAGGTGACCCATTTCTTTATCTCCAGCGCATGGGCGTGCCCTTTGTCACAAAAGCCATCCGCCAGCTGGATCAACAGTTTCACCCTCTCTTTGGTTTGCTGTCAATACAAAGAAAGAGACAGAGAGTGAAAGAGAGAACGAACGGGGGCCGCGGAGTGTTTGTGTGTGTGCGCGCGTGCCTGTGTTTGTGTGCGTGTCAACCATGGGAGCCAAATCCCACTGTGCTAGGGGTTCATGACTACAATAAAGTTTTCTGCCACACAATAACTCAGGAGGCCAGAACATCAGGGACAATAGGCTGCCCTGTGACTGGGCCTCATAGATACAGCATCATAATACCTAGCACAGGGCCACAAACAGGGCAGGGCAGCAAAACACACTACCCGGTAGCGTCCCAAATGGCACCCTACTCCCGAATATAGTGCACTACTTTTGACTAGGGTCCATGGGGCTCTGGTCAAATTTAGTAGGTAGGGAAGAGGGTGCCATTTGGGACGCTTCGACGCAGATGGCCAGTACCCTGCACAACCTAAACAGATCCCAGACAGCCCTACACAGTGTATGTATGGGACAGGTTGACTGACACTAGTCCCTTTACATCTCAACACACTGGCTAAGCTTCTTACAGGCATCACAATCTAAACAACCCATACAGTCTGATTCAGAACTATAAAGGTCAGTGTCTGTTATAGAAAATACATAGATACATCCAGTAGATGGCATTTGATTGAGTGAGGTGGTGTTTGATAGTGTTGGACACTGCTGGAGAGGGCCTTCACCTTGGCTGTGATCTGGAAGTCTTCGTGCTCCTTCAGCAGCTCCTGTGTGTGGTGGATACTGGATCCGGTGGAGGTGTGGGTCGACAGGTAGAACTCTCCCGTGTCGTGGATCCACTCCAAAGCCTGTGGACCAATCGCAACGAGACGAGGTCCAGATCACTTATCTGTCATCACACTAATGTTTTATTCCTATTCCCTAGCCTTCTGCCTTTGAGGAAGTGTGCACTTGTTCACGCCCCCTCATGGACATAAAGCTAGAATCCTTCCTTGAAACAATATGAAAGAGGACTCCCTGCCCCTGTTTTGCTAACCAAATGAGGGATGAGACTAGAGAAATGTAACCACTCTCAAATTCGTAGACAGAGCTATGGATGCAGGGACTGACATATAGTTTACCCATGTTGTTAGGCTATACAGTGTTTGTTTACAATGAAGTTGTTTACAAACATTACAGTAAAACAAGCTTATATTGTGGGCTCCTTACACCATTCTATACATTTGACACCTACGAGGGGATAGGAAGATGCACTCTTCACTGCTGCCTCTCCAGACCAGTGTAATGCTAACACCAGCCCACATGGGGGCGCAAACAGGCTCCAATTGATATATACTTCAGCCTGCTCTGCTGCACACATTCGGTCCGTCAATCAGCACTGACTACATGAGAGGAGACGTTTTGGAGAGAATGAGGAGAGGAAAGACACTGTACTACAATAAGCCAGTGTTAAAATGTAAGGCATGTAATTATAGCTGTGGTAACACTACCGTTGTGCTGTTACCAGTCTACCTCATTCCCAATTCCTCTCCAAAAACATCACTGAATGGGAACGAAACCAGATTTGGAGGCTTTGGTTTGGTCAAAACATTAGTCTAACCGGTGCTTAGTTGAGCAGTTTGCACAGGGTTCAAAATGGTTGTATGGTATAGTATGACCGTCTACTTTTATAGCTTGTGTTGACTCTGTCTATGTGACTGTGTTGTTGAAGTCATGAATGTTACTGTTCTGGTATAGTTCTCCTTGAGGAGCAGCACTGACCTGCTTGGCACTGCGTTCAAACACCACATACTGCTGACACTGGTCCAGTCTCCTCTTCCTCATTGTCCAGAAGTGCAGCACCCGGTTCTCTCTCTGGAGCAGCTCATTCAAGATGTCTGACAAAACCACAAGAGACACGTTATCATTTAAACCATGGCTATGTCACAAAAGGCCAGCTAGTCCTACAGTCTACTACTAAAGCACTTAAGTAGTGCACTATAGAGGGAATAGGGGGCTATTTGGGACACATCCCATCTGTCTAAAAGAAGAGGGCAACTGAAAGGAACACCACAGTAAAAAACGATGTGTATTTGATTGGGAAGGAAAAAAGAGCCACTTACTTTTGACCTGTGTTTCAGGAGCCTTGACGTGAGACAGCATCCCTGGCATGTTGACACTGTTTCTGTGCAGGTACTTCAGGAAGACGTCAGCGTTTCGCCTTGCTAGTGTACAAGCCTTGAGGAAGGCCTCCTTCTGCTCCAGGTGTTTGCTGATCATGGGTGTGACATGGTCTGACTCACTGTTAGGGCCCAGTTTATCAGCTCCCCCACACCAGTCCTCCTCACGCTTATACTCCTGCTCCAGGCTCTCCAGCACACTGCACACCTACAGAGCAGCACACAGCACAGGTCAAAACTACACTACCCACAATGCACCACAGAGCCCACACTAAGTACATGAACTCAAATACATGGCAAACTGCAGTGTAATACCATATAATACCACCTTATCTAGAGTGGTTAATATACCCTAATCTGGGACATGTTACTGGGCTAGGGGCCAATGGGCCTCCTCTGGCGGGTTGCCATGGAAACAGTTAGCGATGTCCCACCCACCTGCTCGGAAGTCTTGTAGAAGGCTACAGAGGCGTTGACCAGTTTGAGCCGGTCCTCCATTTTGAGCATGAGCTGCTGCCAGTGGTCGGCCACCTTCTCTGCACAGTCCCGGATCATGTCCATGTCGTAGTGGTTGGCTTGGAGCAGGGCCTCAGCCTTCTGCTGCACCTGCAATGCACTCTGGTGGGTTTTCTGAGGAGAGGGAGAGAGAGAGGAAGAGAGAGAGAGGGAGGGAGGTGATTAATAAAAGTGTTTCCACTTCATAAATATTGTTCACATTAACATCTTCAAATTTTCACCAGAACACGGAGGAATGTGATTGGAGGCTACGGCTACAGGAAAGGAGTCTGTGTTCTTCACCATGTGACTCTTCTACCTGGCTTCTGCTACCATGACTGTTAACATACCACAGCATTAGACAATATCATTACAATCCCATAATCAAATCGATCGAGTAACTGGGACTAATCATCTCCAACAGTGTTTTTTCCTCTCCTTCCACAGTGAGTAGATGACTCCAGAAACCTGCATAATCTCAGCCCTGCAGAATGTAGTCCTTTATACAGTACGGCTGCATTTAAAATGAGCCCTGCTCAGAGGAAATGTTCTGGGGTGAAATCAGGGGCCTGTTTCTGGTGAAAGACAGAGAAGGGGGTGATTTATGATGAATACAGGATGAAACAAGGAGTGGGGGAGGTTTGCGTTTTTACTGAGGTGTGTCCTTTATACAGGAGGGTAGAAGCAAGGAAAAGAGCAAGAGGAGAATGAGAGAGAAGTAGGAGAGGAGAGGAGTACGAGGGGGATGGAGATGAGGAAAATAATAAGAATTTGCTGGGTGTTTATATTTGTCCTATTTCACATGTGTGTATTAATATGCATGTGTGAAACGGAAGTGTGTTTTTTACATATCCCACTCTCCCTGAGACATCCTCGGAAAGTGGGGTCACGGGTAGGTTCACAGAGAGGAGGAAAAGAGGAAGAGGAAGAGAAGGAGTGGAGAGGGATGGAGAAAAAGAGGAATACATGAGAGAGATGGAACAGAGAGTTACCTCTATGGCATGTTGGAATTGCTCGTGTTCCTTCTGTAGCTGTTCTGCCTCCTGTAGAGAGCTGGCTGTGATCAGACCTGCATTCAGCATGGACTCTCCATTACGGATCCAACCCAACACCTGAAACACACACACACACACACACACACACACACACACACACACACACACACACACACACACACACACACACACACACACACACACACACACACACGAACACACACGAACAGTCATGGGTCAGACTAAGATAAACAGTCACACACACAGCACCTACATTAACCGCAGACACGTTGATAATGGACGTGGTAATAAAGACTCATCATCACAGATAAGCACAACCTCCAGTATACAGGCCTAACCCACCATGTTGTCACCACCCTGATACACACACACACACAAGGGTATGCATCAAGCGTCAGGCAAGGTCAAGTCAGCTGTGACACGTCAACCACGACCCTTTCGCCTCCCCACCTCTCCCCCTCCCACCCTTCTCTTTGTCCTCACAGGGACGGCCTGCCAGAGGCCCCAGGGAGGAGGCCCCAGGGAGGATTCCACACCGTCTCCTCCTCCGGGCTCCGCTCTGAGTCAGCACTGCACACCTGCTGTGTATCTGACACATGCTCTGTGCTATCACTGCTGCCAAACTCCTAGCTCAGCATAGCGGCTGTGTGAGGGAAGAGGCTAAACGCTGCTCAGTGAGTAACAGACAGACAGAACTACTGCTGTTGTATTCTGCCTGGCCTGCTCTCTCAGCTTATAGCCACAAAAACACACATAGGCCTCTCTTCCCTTCCAGGACACGAGTAATCTCTCGCTCTACAACGATGACCGAATGAGGAAAAATAAATAAATTAATAAACAGAATAAGATTAACAGATGATGCTCCTGCTGGCCTAGTTTCTCTTTCACTCATTTTTGGGCCGTTGGTCATCTCTAAAGGACTGCTCTACTTAACCAGCACACATTGCAGTGTTTCAGTCTTAGGAGAGAGAGAGAGAGAGAGAGAGAGAGAGAGAGAGAGAGAGAGAGAGAGAGAGAAAGAACAAAAGTAAGAGAGAGAGAGAACCCACAAGTAGAAGAGGGAGACAGAGAGAGAGAATGACGTGTGTTTACCTGTTTGACCTCGGCCTGAAGGTGGCGTAGCTGGACACACTGTTCCAGGTGCCTCCTGTGCTGCTCGGCCGCCACGTCCAGCTCCTGCTGCTTCTCATGGAGGAACTCCAGCAGGTCCTGAACACGTGTAGCCATGTCCACATCCCTGTCACACAGCAACTCCACACCTGGAGGAAGAGAGGGGGGGGGTGCAGAGAGAGAGACAGAGAGAAAGAGAGCGAGAGAGAAACAGAGAGGGAGACAGAGAGAAGGAGAGCGAGAAGGAAGGAGAGGGTGAGAGCTCATTAGCTACTGTAGCATATCCTGAAAACAACACAAAGAACAAGAGCCATTATGCAACCCAAGCCTAACAAAAATATTAAAAGAGAGAAGCAAGGTCTCTCTCTCTCCTCATACAAAACAATCAGTCTCGACTACATGTAAAAGATTGACAGTCAGGTAAGCATACAGACATACATCAGTAGCTCCGTATGGCCAGACAGTCAGACACACAGGAACGAATCTGACATTAACATTATATTACTTACATTTCACTCCTGTGTTCCAGACCTGCATTGGGCTGCTGGAGTACAGAGCATGTCTGTCATGGAAGCACTGTGTGTCTGTCTGTCTCTTTGGTGTCCAGGAGAGAACTACTCTGGGATGCATTCCGATTATGCAAAATCTCCTCATTGACGTGTGTGTGTGTGTGTGTGTGCCAATGCAGCCTGTCGTCCTGCAGCACTGCCTAGTGGTTTTACTCAGCGACATGAGTTCATAGGATTACAGTGAAATCTGCTCATCTGGCCTTGGCCTACTGCCGCTACTGTGCTGAGCTCTCCAGTGCCCGATAGCTGGGTTAAACGGCCCTCCCCAGTCCTCCCCTCTCCCTATCTCCTCACCCACAACGCTGAGCTGACCCGGCTTACAGCTCATCTGCCCTGGCAGCAGCAGCAGCGCTTCGGCCCATCCGATGTGTCAGTGTGTGCGAGTGTACGACAGAAAAGAAAATATGTGTGTGCATTCGTCCGTGTGTGTTTCTCCACTACTCACCGCTGGCCTGGACCTCTGTAACGTACTGCAGCAGCTCCTGTCCCTGGTGGATGACGTCGAAGGTCAGGTTGTTCATGGTGAGGGCCTTGTCAGCATGGTGCTGGAGCCTCTGCTCTGCCAACGTCAGGTCCTCTGTATCAAACTCACCCATCTGCTGGGACAGCTCCTCATTCCACGACTCCAGGTCTGAGATGATCTGGGAGTGTGTGAGGGAAGGACAAGGGCTAACACTTCATTTGGATAGTCCTCGATAGAGGATCTATAGATACTCAAACTATCAACTGCAGCAACAAACTATCAACTGCATTAGGTATTTGTTGGTATTTGTTGTGGTATTGTTAGATAATACTTGTTAGATATTGCTGCACTGTCAGAACTAGAAGCACAAGCATTTCGCTACACTCACAATAACATCTGCTAACCATGTGTATGAGCCCAATAACATTTGATTTGATTTGAACAACAAACTATCTACTGCAATGGAAGGGTAGAAATAGACATAGAAACACAATGATCACAGGGTTCACTGTAAGTTAGACTGAAATAAAGGTCACTGCTAGTGACATAACACGTACAGGACAAACATATGTACAAACACACACAAATGATCATTCCAACCCTCTAGGTGGAATATGACCTGAGAGGGGTGGAAACTAAATCGGCGTCAGAATGAAAGGATTTGTAATGATATCAAAACACCAGCCAAACTGATCTTAGAGACAGTAGCTAAGTGTTTACTTTTCCCTAGAATGATACACTTCTCCCTTGGTTATAGAGGGACTACCCAGACTAGCTGGCATGACTGTAGGCAACACTGTAGATGGAGCGTCTGCCTGTGATGTTAGCACTTGTTTAAGGACCCACCCACGCACACTTGCTGAAGGAGGGTGAATCATGACGCCCATCCACTCTGGCACGGTGATGGGTACTCTGTCAGTAATTTCTCTGTGATGCCAGTTTGGGCTGGGCCTGACTGGTCTTACCTCACCTAATCTACAGCACTGCTTCACTGTTGCCCTCCATATTCATTGGAATTAAGTAAAAATCAATCAATCAATCAATGTAGTGACCAAAGACCAAGAGGGTGGATGCCGGGTGGTGATTATTTTTGTAGCCAAACCTATCCGAAATATAATGGCTGCTCACAATGACTAGCTTAGCATTTCAATTTGTCTTTATATAATACAAATCTGTTTTACAGAATCTGTTTTACAGAATTGCTTTCCTGATGCTTCAGAGAGAGACAAGCTGGCACTAGTCTCCATTCCACACATGGATCACAATCCCAGTCAGCTGCTGCTCAGCCACATACTGAAGAGCTAAATGTAAAGAATGTGTCCGAGGGAAATTCAAGGCGTCCAGAGTGATGGTCGTCGAGGGGAAACTATGGAAAAGTAATACGGGTCATGAACTAAAGTGGTGGCTGGCTATCCAGCTGACGTAGTGGTGGCTGGCTATCCAGCTGACGTAGTGGTGGCTGGCTACCCAGCAGACGTAGTGGTGGCTGGCTATCCAGCAGACGTAGTGGTGGCTGGCTACCCAGCAGACGTAGTGGTGGCTGGCTATCCAGCAGACGTAGTGGTGGCTGGCTATCCAGCTGACGTAGTGGTGGCTGGCTATCCAGCTGACGTAGTGGTGGCTGGCTATCCAGCAGACGTAGTGGTGGCTGGCTATCCAGCAGACGTAGTGGTGGCTGGCTATCCAGCAGGCGTAGTGGTGGCTGGCTACCCAGCAGACGTAGTGGTGGCTGGCTATCCAGCTGACGTAGTGGTGGCTGGCTATCCAGCAGGCGTAGTGGTGGCTGGCTACCCAGCAGGCGTAGTGGTGGCTGGCTATCCAGCAGACGTAGTGGTGGCTGGCTACCCAGCAGACGTAGTGGTGGCTGGCTACCCAGCAGATGTAGTGGTGGCTGGCTATCCAGCAGACGTAGTGGTGGCTGGCTATCCAGCTGACGTAGTGGTGGCTGGCTATCCAGCTGACGTAGTGGTGGCTGGCTATCCAGCTGACGTAGTGGTGGCTGGCTATCCAGCTGACGTAGTGGTGGCTGGCTATCCAGCTGACGTAGTGGTGGCTGGCTATCCAGCTGACGTAGTGGTGGCTGGCTACCCAGCAGACGTAGTGGTGGCTGGCTACCCAGCAGATGTAGTGGTGGCTGGCTATCCAGCTGACGTAGTGGTGGCTGGCTATCCAGCTGACGTAGTGGTGGCTGGCTACCCAGCAGATGTAGTGGTGGCTGGCTATCCAGCTGACGTAGTGGTGGCTGGCTATCCAGCTGACGTAGTAAACAACAAATGACTGGGAGGAAATTGAGAGGCTCATACAGCTGCCTGCATCCATTCACATGAGCAGTGATGTCAAATCTCAAGGCATCTGACAATGAAGAGAAAAGGAGTCAGAAAAGGAATGGGAGAATGAGAGGGTTGTGAGTCAGGAACGGGAGAATGAGAGGGTTGTGAGTCAGGAACGGGAGAATGAGAGGGTTGTGAGTCAGGAACGGGAGAATGAGAGGGTTGTGAGTCAGGAACGGGAGAATGAGAGGGTTCCGAGTCAGGAACGGGAGAATGAGAGGGTTCCGAGTCAGGAACGGGAGAATGAGAGGGTTCCGAGGCAGGAACGGGAGAATGAGAGGGTTCCGAGGCAGGAACGGGAGAATGAGAGGGTTCCGAGGCAGGAACGGGAGAATGAGAGGGTTGTGAGTCAGGAGCGGGAGAATGAGAGGGTTGTGAGTCAGGAACGGGAGAATGAGAGGGTTGTGAGTCAGGAACGGGAGAATGAGAGGGTTGTGAGTCAGGAACGGGAGAATGAGAGGGTTGTGAGTCAGGAACGGGAGAATGAGAGGGTTGTGAGTCAGGAACGGGAGAATGAGAGGGTTGTGAGTCAGGAACGGGAGAATGAGAGGGTTGTGAGTCAGGAACGGGAGAATGAGAGGGTTGTGAGTCAGGAACGGGAGAATGAGAGGGTTGTGAGTCAGGAACGGGAGAATGAGAGGGTTGTGAGTCAGGAACGGGAGAATGAGAGGGTTGTGAGTCAGGAACGGGAGAATGAGAGGGTTGTGAGTCAGGAACGGGAGAATGAGAGGGTTCCGAGGCAGGAACGGGAGAATGAGAGGGTTGTGAGTCAGGAACGGGAGAATGAGAGGGTTGTGAGTCAGGAACGGGAGAATGAGAGGGTTGTGAGTCAGGAACGGGAGAATGAGAGGGTTGTGAGTCAGGAACGGGAGAATGAGAGGGTTCCGAGGCAGGAACGGGAGAATGAGAGGGTTGTGAGTCAGGAACGGGAGAATGAGAGGGTTGTGAGTCAGGAACGGGAGAATGAGAGGGTTGTGAGTCAGGAACGGGAGAATGAGAGGGTTCCGAGGCAGGAACGGGAGAATGAGAGGGTTGTGAGTCAGGAACGGGAGAATGAGAGGGTTGTGAGTCAGGAACGGGAGAATGAGAGGGTTCCGAGGCAGGAACGGGAGAATGAGAGGGTTGTGAGTCAGGAACGGGAGAATGAGAGGGTTCCGAGGCAGGAACGGGAGAATGAGAGGGTTCCAAGTCAGGAATGGGAAAATGCTAAATTCAAAACCGCAGTACTGCGAATCAAATAATTATTGATTCTCTCCACTGTGCCATTTCATTTCCTCCGGATGGCCCTCTGCACCCTCTGTTCTGCTCCTCAGGTACTGTAGTGTATTATCTAGTACCGTACTGTATTATCTAGTACTGTACTGTACTGTATTATCTAGTATTGTACTGTACGATCTAATACTGTACTGTACTGAACTGTATTATCTAGTACTGTACTGTACTGTATTATCTAGTACTGTACTGTACTGAACTGTATTATCTAGTACTGTACTGTACTGTATTATCTAGTACTGTACTGTATTATCTAGTATTGTACTGTACGATCTACTACTGTACTGTACTGTATTATCTAGTACTGTACTGTATTATCTAGTGCTGTACTGTATTATCTAGTACTGTACTGCACTGTCCTCTGGAGGTGAACATGTGAGTGAGGAGGTGGAGGGGAGGGTTCCATGTGGTAAGGGCTATAGGTCTAACTCCAACTCACTGAGCGTATGGCTGCTTCATGGAAGGGCTACAGTGGGCTTAGTAGTTACACTCTCACTGTTTATGTACAAGTCAGAGACTATAATGAGGTAGTAATTAACCACAAACTCCATTCAGCTGTGATCCATATCCATCGCTGATCACTGTTTAAGATCTTAACCTGGAGATAATGTAACAGCAAAGCAAGCCTTTGTGATCTAGCCTATGTGATCTGATGACTGGATCAATGTAGTATGATAATAGTTTTTAACATAAACAAAACATAGACCTGTGGAGATATAGGATGTGGATTGTTGGCTTCTCATGATTATCATCATGCAATAGTAGTTCCTTGGCAGAAGTATTTTCTGTCTATCTTTGAGATGGTTTATGATTGAAACATGTGACAGAGCTCTATAGTAAGCGACCTGAACGGTCATACTTGTCGATCAAACAAATATTTTTGTAATCCAAGAAGCTGTAATAATGAGATCTATACCACCTCAGTCAATAACAGAACAGTTCTTCTTTTGCTTTTACAATATAAGAGAGTCATGGCTGCTACCACAGACAGGTACAAACACCATTAATTATACAGCACTTCTGAGGTTGAGAACGGCCCATTCTTTGCATAAGGCAAACAGGCAACAAAGGTCTGATGAAACCCCAGTAAAACACTGCTTTAAGATTTGAGAAAGAAGTCTAACAAAAGGTAATATCAGCATTGTAATGTACAGGTAATAGTTGCTCTGTGGACACAAAGTATTCAGCAAGTATATAAACTAACAACCATATAAACACATGTACATACAACATCAAAAGACATCTATGCTTCCAACATTATTTCTCCTCAATTCTGCTCAAAAACTAGTGATGGGGAAATTCGATACAGTTATATATCGGTTTATTATTTTTGACAATATATTGTATCGTGTCGTTTTGACAATATTATTTTTGTGCTAGTTGGATGTACCTGCACCAAATCTCCAGTATTTTTCCTTCATAGCTTGTTCTCCATCTTCTTTTTAAATTGGAAGCCAATTTGTTTTCAGCTCCTTTATTTCCATGACTGATCAAAACTTGTTTTCTCATGTCTCTCTCTTGTCCCTCTGCAGCAGACATATAGTGAGAAATATGTTTGGAATGTCAAATCGCAATAAAATCCCAGTAGCAAATCTCAATACATATCGTATCAGCACCTAAGTATCGCGATAATAAGTGATAATATTGTATCTTGAGTTCCCTAGCAATTCCTAGCCCTATCAAAAACCCTTCTCAAAATATTACGATCCAGTCTAGAGTGCTACAACTCCAAAAATCCCAAACTCACTAATTGCTCTTGAAAATGTCTTGCTGACTGTTCTGTAGGAGTCATATTCACTTAACTCATAAGCACATAACAGAAGGCTGAATGACAGCGAAGCAAAGATCCCAGGCATAAAAATCAAAAGCCTTTAGTCCTTCTAACATCTTTTCTTCCCCTGCCACTCTCCTCTTCTCTCCCGTTCCCTCCTTCCCAGGCGCCAGGAGCCACTTACCGGGCCGGGCTGCTCTCACAAAGCAGAGTAGAAACCCCTCTCTGGGTCTAAGTACACACACCATCTTTCCCTCCTCCTGGCTCATGGAGAGGAGACTGGCTCCGTGAGGACAGGAATCCTGCTCTGGGACTGACTGGGACACTGCGTACCATGCCTCTGCCTCACCTCAAACCTGAACCAGCATGTTGCTGCCAAACCCCTCATTGGGAGCCAAGAAGGAACAGCGTCCCGGGGGTGTGAAGAGGAGAAGAAGGAAAACAACCTCTCCCTCCCTCTCTCCTGTGTCATATTGACTGACTGACTGACATACCGCTCCGTCCCTCCCACAGATCACAGCTAATGTGAAGGCTTTACTGTGCTGCAACTCTGAGGTGAAAATACTGTACCAGTCTGGCTGTGGTCTCTTACCACACAGACTAGTGTGACTGCTGCACTACTATTGTGACATTACACCTCAGTGTGAGATGGGCTGCATGTGCAGACAGGCAAGGGGCTGTGTGTGCCAAGCACGGTTCGATAATTAATTCACTGACTGTAGGTTTCCACTTGGGAGAGACATGTGAGACATCTTTATGATAAAATGAATAGAATCTGCCGAAAACGAAAAACGTCCTCCTCCTCTGTCCAATGACCCTGTTATTGCAACACAACACCGACAATTCAGGTGTGTGTGTGTGTGTGTGTGTGTGTGTGTGTGTGTGTGTGTGTGTGTGTGTGTGTGTGTGTGTGTGTGTGTGTGTGTGTGTGTGTGTGTGTGTGTGTGTGTGAGGGGAAACAAGGCACGCACATACCTGAAGTGTTGGTGTTGTGTTGAAATAACAGGGTCATTGGAAAGAGGAGGAGGACGTTTCGTTTTCGGCACAGTAAGTAGACTACAGTGCAGTTTGACATTACAACAAATCACATGACATTGCATTCATATTCCTATTCATTTTATCATAAAGATGTCTCACATGTCTCTCCCAAGTGCAAACCTACAGTCAGTGAATGAAATATCGAGCCGTGCTTGGCACACACTGCCTCTTGCCTGTCTGCACATGCAGCCCATCTCACACTAAGGTGTAATGTCACAATAGTAGTGCAGCAGTCACACTAGTCTGTGTGGTAAGAGACCACAGCCAGACTTGTACAGTATTTTCACTGTTCAAATAAACCTACAATTAAAATTATAGACTGATCATTTCTTTGTCAGTGGGCAAACATACAAAATCAGCAGGGGATCAAATACTTTTTTCCCTCAATGTACGGGCAATAGAGGACATGATAGATTGGTTGATTGAGAGATTGATCGATCTGAACTTCATGGACATGGGGGCCACTTACGTCGATGGCGTCCCTCTCAAAGATGCGTAGCTGCAGGAAGAGTTCCAGTTTGATCTTCCTCTCCTGAAATAGGTCTTCCATCTGAGCCTGGGCCTCGTCCAGCTGCTGTAGGACACTCTGGATGTGGGCCATGGAGCTGTTGTGGGGAGTCTTGTTACTGGAGATAGCAGAGTCCCTGTGTGGAGGCCAGAGTCAGAGGTTAGATAGGTCAACAAACACATTAAATACCCTTGTTTCAATGTCACGAATTACATGTAACACTGTAGGTGGTGGAACAGCTAGCAGAGTTTAATTATGTGTTAGATGGCATGATCTTAGAAGCTTCAAATGCACCTCTGTTGCCTCTTAACGGCAGGGTAAATACAGCCTACGGGGACAGTGATCCTGCTCTAAAATGCTGAACAGTTCTAAATAAACACAAAACTACCTTTATTACTTGGTAAATTAGCTCAGATCTACAAAAGTAGAGGGGGTAGCATATTTCTATGGTGGGTAGGGCCTAGAAGGGATTGATTTAGGATGGAGGATGAGTGCGCTGTGAGCTACCTGAGCTGCTGGATGAGGTCCTCCCCCTCCTTGATGACGTTGACAGTGGCCTGCAGGGTGGTCTGTTGTTGCTGGCCAAAGCGTTTGATCAGGTCTTGCACCGCCTCCACAGACTCAGCATACACATCGTCCAGCAGCTCCTTCTGCAGCTCCTCCAACCACGTCCACAGCTGCATGGGCACACAGTGACAGACAGCACAGGTGGCCAATCAGAAGTACAGTAAGAGGTCTGCCGGCCAATCACACGAGACCAACTTGTTACGCTACAAACACACTAGAAAGGTAAAGGAGCTGACTGCTATCACACAGAGAGGCAGGTAAAGAAGGACAAAGCCGAGGAGAGAGGGAGAGAAAGAGGAGTGAAGGAGGGAGCTGCATTGATGCATTGTGGCAGGATTAACCATCTGGTTATATTGGCAGGGTGGGCCAAACTAAAGCACCCGCACCAGCAGGTAGGACCCTTCCTGCCCAACTACTTCCCACTGCTTTTTTTCTATGCATCCCAAATGGCACCCTTTTTCCCTATATAGTGCATTACTTTTAAGCAGCTCCCGTAGGGCCCTTTTCAAAATTCAAAGTGTGCTATGTAGGGAATAGGATGCCATTTGAGACCCAAAATGTGTTTTGTTCCAGTTCATACAGCTCTATTTTTCCATATTAACACACAAAGGCAGGCAAACACAACACAGGCTAAAAACAGAGGAGGAAAGTTGGAACTGGGCCTAATCCAACCACCTCTATACAACAGATGGGTATTATTACACCATATGGACACATAAAAGAAATGATGAATTCATATGAATATCAGGCCACCACCAACCACTGTGTGAGTCATGCACTGTAAAGATGATATCAATGTCAGCACGCAGAGTAAAGTACAGCGCACTGGCACAGAACCTTTACAGAAAGGTTAATGCTGTTCATTAATGCCTAAACAAATGACATTGATTGAAACAACACAGACTGCAAGTTAACGTTCTCATAAAAGCTTCATGTTGTTTTTAGGAGACTACAGTGAAGAACCACCTCTATAGGTAAAACTGACACCTCTCTCTCAGCCACAACATTGAACAACGGGAAGAAACACTCATTCCAAAGGTCTGCCTTCTTACAAGGGAAACCTTTCAAACACAACACACATGTAATCTTCACCACAAATAAAGGCATGACAAATTACAGCTTTGAATAGAAGGCATTTCAGAAACAGAACAGCTTCTTAAATTGTGGCAATAGCTCTAGGCTCCAGTCTAGTAGATGAGAGTAGTAGAGGGGGAGGGAGGCACTGTGTTTAGGCTGTTGGAGATGTGTGTTACGCTCAGGAAAATATGCCTATGTGTCAGTGTCACTTTGGGCAGCCCATCCACTGTCACAGCACACACACACATATCATTGTGATGATGATGACAGAGAAGCCGGTGTTTGGAGGATATATTGGCAGGGGTGTTGTTAGAGTGCTGGCAAACCGTGCCAATATATCCTCCAAACACCGGCTTCAGGGGCATTATCCCTTTTATATTACGGGTTACCAACATATTCAAATAATGATTTACATATTTTAATTAAAAATGTTATTTTGATGAATTTATTCATACTATTTCATCCTTCCACAAGATGTAGTCCCGACACAAATCTAGGGTTGCTACCCAAGCCGGCTGGTCGTTTGTTCTATCAGTTCGGATGGCAGAGACGCGACCCAGTCATTAAGTCTTTTTGTTCTGTATCCATGGACGCGACCCAGTTGTTTGTCCTAAACGTTCCATTGCCATACTGGCTGAAAACATTCTTATCCCTTGCTTGCTAGCTTGCCAATAACGGCTAATTTATAGTCACATCAAACAGTGCAGCCAGAATGACAACAAAGTAGCTGGATTTGCATTTGTTTAAGCTGTTTTCTAGTGACATGTATTTGGAGACATCCATAACAATGAGCTACTGATGCGCAATTTCACCTGGCATAGAAAGTGTGCTCTCTCATCAGGACACGGTTGTTCTGAGGAGCTAGCCAACAGCACAACTAACACAATCACTTCAAACTGAAGCTAGAAAGACTGCAAACTAGCTGCACTTCATTTCGTTTGACCTGGTTTCTATTGATATTTCTTTGTATATATCCATAAAATGTATTCTGATTCTTGATTTCGACTGGCTGAAAAAGCTGCCTGCCTGTCTGTCTCATCCTGACTCTCAACTCCCTACCCATTCATTACTATGTGAGAGCTGGAGATCGAATTTGAATATTGAAACAATGTTGTATATATATATCTCCTCTGTTGAAAACGAAATGCTTGTCTAAAAGAAATGTGAGATAATGTCTAGATGCTTTTTATAAATTGCTTGGCTGGGCTGATGAGACAGTGGATTGCGCATGCAGATGGAACAGAGTAAATATGCATTTTAACGTCATAGATTTAGCCGGTGCTAATTTATGGAATAGACGCAGGCTGGAATGCGGTTTTAACCAATCAGCATTCAGGATTAGACCCAGCCGTTGTATAAATACAACATATAATGCATGCACACACGCACACACACTCACACTTCTACTCTTCAGTGTGTGGGTGGTGTGTTATGTGGCAGTACTGATGTAATAAATTCTTCATGCCACTAAACTCCTGTATCAAACCTCTTATTACCTTGGCTGGCTGTCATCTCTTTCACAACACTAACAGGGCTGGGACGAGGGGGGAGGTTGAACTCCTTTAAAGGTTGAATTTAAACTTTCCTCAGGGTGAGCAGTGGAGAACCCTCTCACAGCCCTACCATGAGAACATCTACAACAGATGTCATTACCACCTCTAGAGGGGTATCAATATTACAACAGCTACCTGGCAGGTCTCAATACACACAACTTTCTTTAATAGTTAAAAGGGTTTAGTTTAGTAGACTCTGACTCGAGACATACTGTATATCAAATACAACAATAACTTTCATTAGTACTGTTTTTCAACAGGTACAGATCTACTGTATAAGCCTATAAGGGGACCCAGGCTCGTACCTCTTTGACGTGAGTATGGAAGGCCACAGACATGTCCAGGAGGATCTTACGTTGCTCCACGCGACGTACAAAGTCCTGGATGCGGTCCTCTAGCTGGTGGGCTGCCTGGTAGATCTCCTCTGGATCACATTCTCCTGTCTGGGCCAGCTGCTCTGCTGCCTCTAGCAGCTTGTCAGCGTTAGTATAGGTGTTCTGGACAGGGGGACATTAAAAGAGACATTATGCGGACTGCCACATTACAGGTAATTATATGAACATATCGGCTAATAACATATAAATGAATAAGTTCACAAAATATAATACTATTTTTCTGTGTGTGTGTGTGTGTGTGTCCCAGCTCACCTGGGCCACCTCCTCAAAGTCCTCGTGTCTCTTCTGTAGGGCCCGAGCTCTGTGTAGGGACTTCCCCACTCCGGTATGCTTACTGAGGAAGGCTTCACCATGGTTCTCTATCCAGTCCAGCACCTGCATACACACACACAGGGGCGAGAGAGTGAGAGACTGAAATACACCAGTACAGAGAGGGTTTGCCAGAGCCGTGTCTAATAAAGGCTGTTATTAGGACCCTAGAGAGATGTAGCACATGCTCGATGACAACATCTCTGTCCAGTGATGGGCCTTTGGATAGTCGCTACTTGGAATCAGATATGTTGAGCGTTTGATTGAGCCTGCCGGGCTAGATTGGAATCAATTAAATAGGCTAGTCCCAAAAGTACAAACCCAGAACTCCATGCAGGCTCAATTAAATACTTGAAGCATTTGCAAGAAAACAGATACTAGTTGAACCCAGGTGTAGTGACTACTAGCCTATGAACAGGGATGTTATTGATATGTACTGTATGAGCTGATATGATGTGCTGCGCCACAAGGGGGAGCTTTGGGACTTAACAAACGGTGTCTGGGACAGCTCTAGAGACAGCCCTGTTCTGTCTAAGGCTACTGCCATAACATAATGCCTTCCCAGTTCAGACCCACCCTCTACCCTCTGCTCTGCATCACTGTGCCAAGTCTGGGCCTGCGTCTCAAACGGTCCCCCAGTAGTGCACTATATACGGAATAGGGTGTCATTTGGGACACAACCTGGCACTTTTAATAAGGAAACATGGATGAAGAAATCCATAATCCACTACAGACCAACGTGTCAGCCTTTCTATGGACTGTGATAATATATCTCAGTTAATAACGGCCTTATTATTTATTGAACAGATGGGTGGCCAGTTGCCTCATCTCACTATTATTGCTGAATAGAAGAATCAACAGGATTTTGATTGAGGTTTTTCAAGGTCTCTCCTCTTAGAGCGCATCATTCTATGGGACATATGGAACACGCAACACATTACATGGCAGTACATTGGATTACCATGGCAACTAGTACGTATCAGGAGAGAGAGAAGGAGAGAGAGAGAGCAGGAGAGAGAGCGAGAGATACAGAGAGAGAGATACAGAGAATAACGAGCATGTCCACAGGGCACAGAGAAGTAGAAACCAGCTCAGTCCTAATCACAAGGGTCTGTCAGCAACTCACACAGATAAGTTTTCACTCAGAAACCCCAGGATCCACTGAAAATGCTTTGAAGAAAGTGGAGACAGCGAAATGTACTCTGCAAAATTATAACACGGTTCTCTTTGGCATTGAACATGCATGAAAAACAGGTTTTAGATTAATAAAACACTGTACAATAAGTATAGTGATCTCTGACAATGATGGTAAAGTATCTGTGTATTATGTATTCTGTGTGTTTGTTTGTGTTTGTGTGTTTGAGTGAGTGTGTGTGCCTGCGTCTTCCTAAGCGTGTGTACCTGCTGGACGTCCTGTTGGAAGACACAGAGCTGCAGGCGCTGGTGCAGCCGGACCTTGCGGTGTTGCCAGATGTTTTCCAGTTGTCTCTGGTGGTGTAGCACCTCGTGGATGATGTCCAGTACGTGGTGCACCGCCTTGGAGTAGTTGGCCGAGGCCGTCAGCGAATCAGCACTACCCGGGGTCAGGGGCCGCTGCAGCTTGTCCAATAGGGACTTCCCGTCTTGGCTCACCTGGAGAGGAAAGGAGAAGATAGGAGAGATCCCAGGTGAGGTGGGGAAAAGGTTGACAATGAACTTTGAAAACAGAAATGAATCTGAATTATGCAGGATTACTTTAGTGCATGTTGCAGATGCTATTTATTTGACTTTAAAACACGATGACACAAAAAGTGCTAATCACTGACTAATCCCTTCAGTACATGAGCACTGGGCACCAGAATGTGTAGTGACTGCAGGCCCCATAGTACCTCAGAGTAGGCAGTGGTGATGTGCTCATAGAGTCCTGTGTGATGGTGGATGGTGTTCTCCAAGTCCTGTAGCTCAGAGGGCAGGTCTCCTTCTCCACACGCCTTACACCACGGCTCCACATTACCCATGTACTGGAGGAGACACACACATTATAATGATAATCGGAAGGGGGTGTGTGGTACAGAAATGAAAGAGATCAAAACCAATAGCAGGTTAAAGGTATATTATGCTAATTCTAAACGGCACATTAGTTCCACTACTTGAACACTTTTCTATTTTAGAAGGGTTAAATAACGTCATGAATACCTAAATGTACCACACAATTTGTATGTGCAATCATCCAACCACGGTGACGAGTGCACACAAAAACACTCTTGTTCTAAAATACCCAAACGTGTACATATCAAAAACAGGCAATGAAAAATACTTATACTTGTCCTCGTGTCTGTCTCCGTCTTTCTAACCCTCCCTCTCTGTCTCCGTCTGTCTGCCTCCCTTTCTGTCTGTTTAGTAAATCAGTCAATTACACATTCATGGCAGGGGAGGAAAGCAACACATTGCCTTGCAGGCAGCCCTCGCTAACATTATTATTAGCTCTGCATTATCCCAGCAGCGTACTACAATGCCATTAAGAGATAGGAACTATTTTCATCTGTTCCTGTGGGAGCTGGCCAGGGAGAGGAGGAGAGGAAAGTAGAACAGAAAGTAGAGGCACTTCAGGAGAATACTGATACAAAACAAGTGATTATTCTAGAAATGGAGGGATGAAGAGAGCAGAGATAAAAGACAAAGGCATCATCTCATTTCATTTTTTCAGTGCGTCTCTCTCTCTCTCTCTCTTTGTGTTTCTCCTCAATCATCCCCCTTTTGTCTCCAGACTGACAGAGAGGTTTCAGTTTACCACAGCTTCACTAGAACCATGGTAAACAAACACAGACACACACAGCACTGAAACTTAGCTTCACATGCCAACCGCAAACAAGCAAACAGTAGAGATGACACCTCCACCTGAATCAGTTTGTTGGAAAACATATGACAACAACTAAGTCCATATATAACATGGGCCTCTACCAAAGCAGGGTAAGATTCAATCCATGGAGTAGCTTCAAATCCTTGGGGATAGTAGGGTACACAAACCTGTAGTCTATAACAATACCGCCCACCCTGCTACTCTGGACATCTGGTTTCAA
The DNA here is from genome assembly GCF_036934945.1 of Oncorhynchus masou masou. Taxonomy (NCBI): domain Eukaryota; kingdom Metazoa; phylum Chordata; class Actinopteri; order Salmoniformes; family Salmonidae; genus Oncorhynchus; species Oncorhynchus masou. The sequence continues at coordinate 67,388,076 of NC_088240.1, forward strand.
CCTGACCTCATGCACTACAATAGAGGTGAAGAGAGAAGAAGACAGAGAGGTTACGGAGAGAGGGAGGAGGAGTAAGACAGACATACAGACAGGAAGAAAAGACAGAGAGAGGAGGGGGAGTAAAACGAGGCAGATAGAGGAAAATAACAAGAGTGTGGGTCTCTGTAGGAGCACAGCGCTGGAACAGGTAGTAGAGTGTTTTGGTCCTTTTCTGTTCAATCTGGAAAATCACAATGTGTGTGTGTGTGTGTGTGTGTGTGTGTGTGTGTGTGTGTGTGTGTGTGTGTGTGTGTGTGTGTGTGTGTGTGTGCGTGTGTGTGTGTGTGTGTGCTTCCTCCTCACCTGGTCCACCTTCAGGTGGAAGGCAGCAGACATCTCCAGTAGGGTGGAGCGTTCGTCCAAGGCAGCAGCGAAGGCCTTCCACTCCTGCTCCAACTGACCTGAGATCTGCTGGATCTGCTGCGATGCGTAGTGACCAGACTCCAACAGCCGGTTCCCCACAGACATGATGCGGTTGATATTTACATAGACATTCTGGAAGGAGAGTGGAGGAGACATATTAGATATTCTGTAAGAGTGGAGAAGACATGACAAGGTTACTAGTTACATAGATATTCTGTAAGGAGAGGGAGGGGACATGACAGACATTCTGTGAGGAGAGGGGAGTAAAAGTGTTACCAATAGTTACATAGACAGATAGAGCGGGAAGGAGACTTAGAGGGAGGGAGACAGACAAACAGGGTAACAGACAGACAGAAAGGGAGGGCGACAGGGAGGGTTTCACAGACAGGCAGGAAGGGAGGAGGGAGGGAGACTTAGAGGGGCGGAGACGGACAAGCATAAAGACAGACAGAGACAGGGAGAGAAGGAAACACAGACACAGACAGACCGGCAGACCTAAATGGAGGGAAACAGACATAGAAAGACATAGACCAGCACAGGGTGGGCAATGGCTACAGACCCGGCCACATGAGGGCCTACATCAATAGTAAGGGCTTGGGAGGCTGGTGAGAAGTTAACACAGAACACACACAACACAACCTACTGTACACTCACTCACACACACACACACACACACACACACACACACACACACACACACACACACACACACACACACACACACACACACACACACACACACACACACACACACACACACACACACACACACACACACACACACACACACACACACACACACACACACACACAGCCAAGTCCAAATCAAAAACAAACACCCAGAGAGACTATTACTCACTGAGAAGAGAACAGAACCCCTCCAGTCCAAACGAAAACACCAGCTAGCCTTGGCCTCTACTCTCTTACATTACAGTGAACAGAGGGGAGGTAAACTGTCAACTGGAAACAGACAATAAGGGGACTACTATCATAGTGCTAAGTGCCTGTATTGTGAAACCAAACAAAGCTGCATCCTGTTGAGAAAATACATAGAATGGCCAAAATTGTGTCCAGAAGTGAAAATATCAGTGAAGTCATAATAAAATAATATTGAGCATTTTCAGTGAAGAACAAACCCCAATTGAGATTCATGGTAAATTACATTACAACATTTCAAAATGGTCACCCAACTGCTGAACCAACAAACGCAGCCAATCAAAAGATTAAGGAGGTGACGGTGAGTGTGCAGCAGGCAGCTGATGTTAGTTATCATGTGAAGCGTAGCGAGCCGAGGGGAGCAGAGGGGCTACACCCGTGGGAGAGGAGGAAGTCCCTCTAGTCTGACCACATGTCCACATGCTTCCACCCAGCCAGCTCCAGCCAGCCCCGACGGACACCCACAACACTGTGTGTGGCTGGGTGGGAGAGAGAAGGGGATGGAAGGTGCGGAAAATGGAGGGCATAGCAGGAGATCCACCCAGACAGAAAGAGGTTCAGTCACAGGTCATGAGTTTCTCCCTCTCCTTTATCACCCATATCACAGGGCTTAAGACCACTCCGCTCACTGCCTGCCTGCTGCTCAAAACATAACACTTTGGATGGGTTTGATTGTAGTAGTACAACTTCCAGTCCAAAGAAAAGTGACTAGTGGGATCAAGTGTATGGTACAGTCACACACAGGCTGTGCTGTACTAAAACAGTGGTCATTACTTTCCAGTCCTATTGGCTCTAGTACAGCTCAACAATGGCCAAGCTTCCCTTGTTTGAGAAGCCTTTTTAGTAGGCTTCCTCTTTGATGTGGTCAGAGCTACAACGTTATCTCAATGGTTTAATGAGGTGTTTATGGGAGACGGGCTCTTGCTGCCAGCTGTAGACACACACACACAGTTGATGAGCTCTCGCTGCCTGCTGTAGAGATCTACGGCATGCTGGGTAATTAACATCTGTCGGTTAGGGATCGATACCCTCCCTGACACTGTCAGTGTCATTCTACGACTCGCACACTAAAACCAAAACAACACCAAAACAACACCATGTCCCTTTAAAAGCTGTTGTGACAAGATAAGACATAGATCAGCAAACACAAATGAATTATTCAATTTTACATGCAGGACTGTTAGCATTCAATTACCCCTTCTATCTAAATGAGAGGCTGTAATGAATCACGCAAAACCGCAGTGTGCTCTGAAAAAGAGGTGGGTGAATCCTCATTATACTAATCCATAGCAGGGGAACATCAATGGACCGATGTTCAACATCTCTGTCTGTCTGCAAACACTTTTTAAACTGATGAGAGTTGAGAACACCACAAGCGGACAAACAGACAGACATACAGACAGGCAGAACAGACACACACAGGGCTGGGCTAGATAAAGACATCTGCCCTCCTGAAAAACGACAAACGCCTCTGACTCCGATGACATCTGTGAAGCATTCAAATGTAAGGCTAAATAACAGTCTCTCTCCACTACATGGCTTCGTTCCTGGATGCAAACGACAAGCAGCATGGTATCTTAGCCAGGGGGAGCTAGGCAGAGGGCAGGCCTAATGTAAAACGACAGACAGCATGGTATCTTAGCCAGGGGGAGCTAGGCAGAGGGCAGGCCTAATGTAAAACGACAGACAGCATGGTATCTTAGCCAGGGGGAGCTAGGCAGAGGGCAGGCCTAATGTAAAATGACAGACAGCATGGTATCTTAGCCAGGGGGAGCTAGGCAGAGGGCAGGCCTAATGTAAAACGACAGACAGCATGGTATCTTAGCCAGGGGGAGCTAGGCAGAGGGCAGGCCTAATGTAAAACGATAGACAGCATGGTATCTTAGCCAGGGGGAGCTAGGCAGAGGGCAGGCCTAATGTAAAATGACAGACAGCATGGTATCTTAGCCAGGGGGAGCTAGGCAGAGGGCAGGCCTAATGTAAAACGACAGACAGCATGGTATCTTAGCCAGGGGGAGCTAGACAGAGGGCAGGCCTAATGTAAAACGATAGACAGCATGGTATCTTAGCCAGGGGGAGCTAGGCAGAGGGCAGGCCTAATGTAAAACGATAGACAGCATGGTATCTTAGCCAGGGGGAGCTAGACAGAGGGTAGGCCTAATGTAAAACGACATACAGCATGGTATCTTAGCCAGGGGGAGCTAGACAGAGGGCAGGCCTAATGTAAAACGATAGACAGCATGGTATCTTAGCCAGGGGGAGCTAGACAGAGGGTAGGCCTAATGTAAAACGACATACAGCATGGTATCTTAGCCAGGGGGAGCTAGACAGAGGGCAGGCCTAATGTAAAACGACAGACAGCATGGTATCTTAGCCAGGGGAGCTAGACAGAGGGCAGGCCTAATGTAAAACGACAGACAGCATGGTATCTTAGCCAGGGGGAGCTAGACAGAGGGCAGGCCTAATGTAAAACGACAGACAGCATGGTATCTTAGCCAGGGGGAGCTAGACAGAGGGCAGGCCTAATGTAAAACTCCTGGAGGACCCAGGTTAAAGGGAAAGTAAACACTGGGCCAGGCCTCTGCATAGTATCCATTGACTGATCACATTACATACACCACCAAGGCTTACCCACACAGCAGCATACCACAGAACTCAAGCATCACACATACTGAGTACTTAGAGCAGGGAGGGTCCAGTACACAGAGGAAAATACTGGCACTTATACTGCTGTCACAAAGCCCATTTTTGCATGGCAAAGATATGAAGTGTGGCCGCTTTCCATCTCCACATCCCAGACTTGGGGAATTCTAAACAAATGCAATCAAGAGTTATTTGTCTACGCCAAAGGGACTGGTCCGACACGTGAACATGATAATGTTAGTGTTTCCATTTTTCCCCATTGTAAACGAACAGACAACATTACAGATAGGAGATAGGATCAGGATGGAACAGGAAGAACTAATCAATGAGACTGACACAGTAATGGAGGACTTGGCATATGCCAATAACCCAAGGCTGAGTTCCAAATGGCACCCTATTCCCTATATAGTGCACTACTTTTGACTTGGGTCCATATGGCTCTAGTCAAAAGTGGTGCACTATGTAGGGAATAAGGTGTAATGTGGGACACACACCTAGGCTCAGTCTCTGAGAGGGTGAGAGGGGAGAATGTCTTGAACAGGAAGCACCTGGGGTTACTGGCTAGCGTTCTCCAAAATAAGGAACATGACAGAAAGTCTATTTTTATTTCATATTTACCTTGTTCTAATATTCACACAGAGAGGTGACACTAGGAGACTAGGCCACAATGACATCACATGTCCATTCAAGCATTACCATTTCCATTATGTGTTTCAAACAGGCTTCCATTGTGCCGCTATCGGATGGCCATCTGCTTTTCTATTGAACTGGTTTTGAATTTGTCAATAGTCAAGGGCACGTTCCTCCCCAAAGTGGAACCATTGAGTGTAATATTACAACAACACCATAGGGGGCAGATGACCATCACATCTCCATACCTTTCATTTGCACGTTACAAATGACAGAATCATAGATGATCATCATCAGCCCCAGCCATTGTGATAATCTTCCCTTTCAAACACACACACACATATTTTACCCTCACAGTATCATCCTCAGCAACTAGCTCTACCTCCCAAATATGATCCAGCCAGTCACATAGTCTTTCTAGTCAACAGGAAGCATGGCATCCTGGGGAAAAGGAGGCGTCAGTCCCTCTGATTCAGAATCCCCCTGCCTATTGTTGACACTGCACACTGATGGCTAAGTCATGCACAATAATGCCTGTGTGACTGTGACCAGGGCTGGGTCTAAGTCTGGGTGATCCCCCTGCCTCAATGGGGCCTGTCTGTCTGTCCGCTTCTCAAAACAAGCTAGGCTGGCTCAGCACAAAATAACTCGAAAAACCTCTACAAGCAAGATCATACTAAATGATAAGAGGATAACATTTAATTGTATAGAGAAGTGGTTCCCAAACTGTTGGGTGAGGGGTCAGCAGAGAAAATAAATACAAAGTACAAATACGAACTCAGTCCGGATTTAAAGTTACACTTGAAAGTTGTAATAGTAGAATGCACAAGGTGCCATTTGGAAATTGGGTAGTGCATCATCAGCTCTACTTGTCAGTCATTGCAGACCTTAGAGATGTTTACAACTCGCCAGAAATGTCCAGATCAACTAGCCCATGACAACGTTTTTAGAATTTCGTTTTTTTTCAACCCATAGATATTGTTGTAATTTTTTTGTCACTCAAATATCACATGAATACACATTAGACATGGCAAAATGTAGAATTGCAAGACAATTTGCTTTAAATCTGCAAAATTCACTCCAGCATAGAAATAGATGTGTTGAGCGCACAGGGGGTGCGAGTGAAAAAGGTCGGGAACCCCTAGTATAGAGGAATATGTCCAAGGAAACAATGTCATACAGTGTAAGTGTACTTAGTGTAAGTGTACTTAGTGTAAGTGTACTTTACAGTATTAGACCACCATACAATCTAGAGATAGGTTCCCCAACTGGCACTTTGAGGGCTGAATTCATTGCTAAACATAAAAAACTGTAAAAACACCAGGAAATCTGTTCCAAGTGACTGTAATTTAGGAAATCTGTTCCCAAGAGTTTCCACGCATAATAGAGAGATGTGATCATTTACAAATGTAAGCAAGGTTTGACATTTTTATGTTTTAGTCAAAAATGATATCTGTTTGGGCTTCTTGCGGTCAATTTGTAGTCTAGAAATTATTTGTATTTATGTTCAGGCCCCAAGAACATCCGCTCAAGAAAATCTAGAGGATCCCAAAAATACAGTAAAACAAAAAGTTAGGGCTTCAATTCATGCCCTTATTTTTCCGTGGTTGGCCCCATGAGCAACAGAGAGTAGATGGGGTCCGGAACTAGGGCCCTGTACTGACTACTGACAGCCAGGGCAAGGTACAGGAGTAGGCAAGGACGAGTGGAGAGAGAGAGGGAGAGAGGGAAGAGAGACCAAGTGATTTATCATCTTCCCCTACAGAACACAGCTAGGGCCTTTAACCCTGCAGGCATCCAGGGAGGGTCAGGACAGTTAGCACACACACACACATGTACAGACAGACAGACAGACACACACACATGTACAGACAGACAGACAGACAGACACACACACACACACATGTACAGACAGACAGACAGACAGACAGACAGACACACACACACACACATGTACAGACAGACAGACAGACAGACAGACAGACAGACAGACAGACAGACAGAGAGACAGACAGAGAGACAGACAAACACACACGTACAGACAGACAGACAGACACACACACGTACAGACAGACAGACAGACAGACAGACAGACAGACACACACACGTACAGACAGACAGACAGACAGACAGACAGACAGACAGACAGACAGACAGAGAGACAGACAGACACACACGTACAGACAGACAGACAGACAGACAGACAGACAGACAGACAGACACACACACGCGTACAGACAGACAGACAGACAGACAGACAGACAGACAGACAGACAGACAGACACACACACACATGTACAGACAGACAGACAGACAGACAGACAGACAGACAGACACACACACACATGTATAGACAGACAGACAGACAGACAGACAGACAGACAGACTCACACATGTACAGACAGACATACAGACACACACACACACATGTACAGACAGACAGACACACACACGCACACACATGTACAGACAGACACGCACACACATGTACAGACAGACACACACACACACACACACACACACACACACACACACACACACACACACACACACACACACACACACACACACACACACACACACACACACAGACAGACAGACACACGCACACACATGTACAGACAGACACGCACACACATGTACAGACACACACATGTACAGACACACACATGTACAGACACACACATGTACAGACACACACACACACACACACACACACACACACACACACACACACACACACACACACACACACACACACACACACACACACACACACACACACACACACACACAGACACACACACACCCAGGCAGGAGATGGACGGCTTGTCTCAACCTCACACTGCATGTGGTAGGTACTGGGAGGACTGTTAAGTTTAACCTAACATTATGTGGCCCTTTTAAGAGGGGGGGGGGGTGACTATAATTAAGCTATAGATTTATAGTTGACTATAAATACACTATAAATGACTATCAATAAGCTTCAACGTATTTTAACACAAAGATGAGAGGTACAATAGTTTATGATCATTGGGTTACACCACTGATTCAATCAATAATTTAGAAGAGTGTATTCTTACCATACAGTTCATGGCAAAGTGGTTGTGCTGGGTCTGCAGCTCCCCGGCATGCTGGTGGTTCCCTCCTATCTCTGTATAGCTGGTCAGGAACAGGCCCTTGTTGTGCATGATCCAGTCAAACATCTGTGGGCGGCGAGACACACACACAGCCATGGGCACACAAACACGCACACAGAAGAAGATCTCTATAAGCAGGTACTGTATCTTACAGCTCTGGAGGGGTGAGAGAGAGACAGAGACAGAGAGAGGGGGAGGGGGAGGGGCTAAAGGCTGATGACACGGATGTTTGGACTCTCAGGAAGGCAGATGGAATGACTCCACTCCACTGTATTGAACTGTGTGTCAGCCTGACACTGGTGTCATGTTGTCATACTGCCTAGACTCGTGATGTTGCCACTGGGAACGCCAGACAGCTGGTCGAGGTTGGTATCACCCTGGAGGGACCTTTAGCCAGCATGACAAGAAACCTCAGTGTGACAGCTACCATTTCAACTTGACCTCTGAGACATGCTTCAATAACCGGGGACAATAATGACATGCCTGGGGAGGAAGAGGAGGAGAAAGAGGATGAGGTGGTGGTGTAGGAAGAGGAGGAGGAAGAGGAGGTGGTGGTGGGGAGATGTAATTAAAGCTTTGCTCTGACTAACTGACAAACATGTTTGTTTCCACAGCAGGGAGGCGTCACATCACCATCTGGCTGAGAGCTGCATGACATCCATATAACTGTAGCTGGGTCTATGCACACTGACAGGCTATGGGCCATTACAGTATACTGCAAACAAGCATCATTACTCCTGCAGATATCTATCCCATTCTGTTTGCTATGAAGTAATATTCTCAGTGCAAATCCAGACTTCACTGGTGAGCTTGGGATGCTTTCTTGCTAGTTATGAATGCTAGGATGAGAGATATGGACTAAAATGGGATTCATTTGAAAAGAAACAGGCCTTGTTCTATTAACACAAAAGTGAAAGTAGTGTGTAGTTAGTTGATAACATACCTTCTCTGCATCCTGCTCAAACAGCCGCAGCTGGAAGCACTGGTCCAGTTTCAGCTTGCGCATGTGCCACAGCTGCTGCAGGTGCTGGCGTGTGCCATGCAACTTGTCCAGCAGAGCACTCACTTTGGGCACCAAGTTGTGGGCATCTGGGTGGCCTGTGAGCCCATCATTAGCATCCGTTCCCCCGCCGCCGCGGTTAGTGTAGCCTCCAGGGGTGACACTACCCTGCTGAAGCCTCTGAAGCAGCCTGCGTCCCTGGGTGTCCAACTCCTCCACCGAGGCCTTGGTGGCCCTCTTCTTGAGCGAGGCATGTTCCTCCATAAGGCGCCGTGCCCCCTCCAGGTCGCGCGGAAGGTCGCGCTGCGCCAGGGTCTCCTGCAGCTCCTCCAGCCGTGTCAAAGCCCGGGCGGCATCGCCGGCGAAGTCCTCGAAGGCCACGCGCACATCGATCCACTCGTCGTGGTCGTACTCCAGGCTGCCCTCAAAGTCTGACGTCAGCTGGGAGGGGTCCACCACCTTGGTCAGGCCCTCGAGAGACACCATGACCGTCTGGAGGAAGAGGGAGGGTTAATATATACAGCAGTCTGTGAGGAAGAGGGAGGGTTCAGACACTAATATAAACAGCAGTCTGTGAGGAAGAGGGGGGGAGGATTCAGACACTAATTTAAACAGCAGTCTGTGAGGAAGAGAGAGGGTTCAGACACTAATATAAACAGCAGCCTGTGAGGAAGAGGGAGGGTTCAGACACTAATATAAACAGCAGTCTGTGAGGAAGAGGGAGGATTCAGACACTAATATAAACAGCAGTCTGTGAGGAAGAGGGAGGGTTCAGACACTAATATAAACAGCAGTCTGTGAGGAAGAGGGAGGGTTCAGACACTAATATAAACAGCAGTCTGTGAGGAAGAGGGAGGGTTCAGACACTAATATAAACAGCAGTCTGTGAGGAAGAGGGAGGGTTCAGACACTAATTTAAACAGCAGTCTGTGAGGAAGAGGGAGGGTTCAGACACTAATATAAACAGCAGTCTGTGAGGAAGAGGGAGGATTCAGACACTAATATAAACAGCAGTCTGTGAGGAAGAGGGAGGGTTCAGACATTAATATAAACAGCAGCCTGTGAGGAAGAGGGAGGGTTCAGACTCTAATATAAACAGCAGTCTGTGAGGAAGAGGGAGGGTTCAGACACTAATATAAACAGCAGTCTGTGAGGAAGAGGGAGGGTTCAGACACTAATATAAACAGCAGTCTGTGAGGAAGAGGGAGGGTTCAGACACTAATATAAACAGCAGTCTGTGAGGAAGAGGGAGGGTTCACACACTAATATAAACAGCAGTCTGTGAGGAAGAGGGAGGGTTCAGACACTAATATAAACAGCAGTCTGTGAGGAAGAGGGAGGGTTCAGACAATAATATAAACAGCAGTCTGTGAGGAAGAGGGAGGGTTCAGACAATAATATAAACAGCAGCCTGTGAGGAAGAGGGAGGGTTCACACACTAATATAAACAGCAGTCTGTGAGGAAGGAGGGTTCAGACACTAATATAAACAGCAGTCTGTGAGGAAGGAGGGTTCAGACACTAATATAAACAGCAGTCTGTGAGGAAGGAGGGTTCAGACACTAATATAAACAGCAGTCTGTGAGGAAGAGGGAGGGTTCAGACACTAATATAAACAGCAGTCTGTGAGGAAGGTATGGAAGGAGATCCGAGAAGTAGAAAGTCCTTTTATGACACTGATGACACGTCATTCTTATTCTACGGGAGCGACGCACTGAAAGTACACCCTGATGCATGAGACGCCCGAGATGCAGATATTATTATTAATGACTATCATGTTACTCAACCAACTGAATATCACTGCGAGTCCAAATTCCATAACCAACCTAATTAAACGTGGATTATGAGGAGTGGTCAACAACAGATCTATTACGTCCAATGTTCACTTGAAAAGGTGGGCAAAAACAATTCCAGGAATTATAGCTGCAGCCATGTTACCAGTCATAACACATCCAATCCCTATGAGATAACATCAACACATGCAGTGTCCACAGCCCATTAAAGCCCATGCATGTGTATGTTGTGTATTCTTTAGCAGTGGGCTCAGATTAACGCCAATCTGGATGTCCCTCGCCAGACTGCCCTCTTCACTGAGCCTCTGCTCTCTCTGTGGCCCATATATCCTTGTTCCACTCTAAATAGGTCAGAACTAAATTGAACAGCTCCAGCTTCCTACCCACACGGGACTCTCTCTCTGTCACAGCTTTAAATGTCCCTTTCCAATTCCACACAACACTTCCTAGGGCTCATAACGACATCTTGGAACACTTATACACAACTTTAATTCAATTTGAAGGCAATCAATTCATTTGAAGAAAAACATTCACATTGCAAACTAATTTCCTCATGCCTTACAACTCCAGAGACTACAAACATATTCTCAGTATAGCCTAAAGATGATTAAGACATACAATCTCCTCAGACACTTTTGGGAAAAGATCCACATCTGAGGATCGATTCAAAGCGGTTGAGTCATATTGCTATAGTACCATTCTCAGAACCCATAAGGCAACCTCGCGCTAGCTAGCTTGCTTGCTCAAATGATTCTGTATGAAGGTCCATCACAAGAGACAATGCAGGGTGGACCTACCTCAAATTCAAACTTGGAGCTCCCAAAATTGGTCCTCTGTTTCTGCCAGAAGTTGTCTGGTTTGATGATGAGGGCGACGTGGATGCAGGAAGGGAAGGATTCCTGCAGGATCTTCAGCAGAGGTTTGATGCTGTCCCACTTAGAGCCTCGCATGTCAACGATGACCGTGAAGCCATGTCTGCTCACCTCCTCACTGAGACAAACCAAGACAACAACCACAAGTAGCCATGAAATTCACAAATCACCACTCAAATATTTTGTTTACTTCCATGACAAAAAAACTATGGCGAATATTCAAATGAAAATGAAATGGGTGGTGAAAATTTCTTTCACCAGGTGCCAAATGTAACCGTTGAGATGTTCAATGACTCGCTTACCAAAAGTGTCCCGCTGCAAAAGCACCATAAAAGGATATCCCCAGTGTTTAAGGCTTAACCTGAGTGTCTCACAGCGCAGAAGGAGGCCCTGTGCTCTGAACTAAATCACTATGACTTCACTCTCTGAAAAGACCAGCCCAGCCGTCTCCCAGAGAGAAACAATAAGAAAACAGTGGGAGAGAACGAGTGAACCGGAGAGAGAGCCAAATACAAAGTGAGAGAGAGAGTTTGTTTCTGTGTATAAAAGAGAGCGTAAAACTGCCCTCCCGCTGAGTGGACAGCACAGACAGTCTTGCCGAGGTAACGTTCCACTAGCAACTCTGCAAGCCAACCGCCCACGCCTCCCACGTCCTATTCCAGACCAACGCCCCTTCTCTCCGGATGCCGCCCGCACCAGATCCCCTACACTGTTTTCCTATCCACTAGCCTCTAGGCTAGTATCCAATACCACTGAAAACAGACAGAGAAGAGGAGAAGCTTGCCTGCAGCTAAACAGCACAGAGAGAGAGAGCAAAAAGGAGATGGCCTGAGAATATCTATCTGCAGTTAGTTATTAGTAAGTGACCCACTCCGCTGTGCTCTCCTCTGCTCTGCTCTGCCTGACTGGCGTCATCAGCCCCTACAGAGAGAGGCCCAGGGGGAGTCTAACCTACATACAGCCCTGGACTGCACTGCACTTCACTACAAACATGCACGCACGCGCACACACACACACACGCATACAGACAGACCCATGCACGCGCATACAGAAACACACACATACTGTATACTGAGTAAACTATATCAACAGTCAGTGGTAACGGTACTGCACCAGGCTGAGGGCTGGAGTATAATATTCCCTCTAAAGCTGCACAGAGAGGTGGCTGCTTAAAGGGAAGAGTCTATTTCAAATAAAGCAGAGAGGGAAATCACAGTTGGGGAGTAGTTGAATTTGAAAACACACAACGATACACAGGTGGTAGTCTGAGGAGGGTTGCCTCGTTCACGCTGGACTCCAATAGAATGTGACACAGAGGAGAGTCAACAAGCTGGTTTTCATTATCCAACTTTCAGAGTTAATACTGTGCGTGTGTGTGTGTGTGTGTGTGTGTGTGTGTGTGTGTGTGTGTGTGTGTGTGTGTGTGTGTGTGTGTGTGTGTGTGTGTGTGTGTGTGTGTGTGTGTGTGTGTTTGTGTGTGTGTGTGTGTGTGTGTGGTGCAGGGAAAGGAGGCCGGGCTGGGTTCAACAGTGTGTTCAGTTATCATGTATGTATAAGAAACAGTACCTGGGGATCCCAGCGAGGTAGGCTATGAGTCTGCGGAGGTCCTCTGTTCGTATTCTGTCATGGTTACTCCTGGCTGGGAAGGTGAGGACAGGACCCCCACGTTTATCTCGGCCACCTGGGGAACACATGAACCAGGACCATGAGAAACACACAACAACAGATAACCACTAAACAGGGATTTACAAATCCTGCTAGTTGTCCTCACCTTTTACAGTATAATGGACTCTTATCGTAATACCGGCAACTGAAGAATGCATGACTATTTTACAATAATAGGAGTACTTTGAGGTAAAATCACTCATCATATTTATAGCGGTTAACAGCATACATATTGCAAAAATCACGGAAGCTGGATAGACTGATCTGTAAATAACCCATCCAACTACCTCATCCCCATACTGGTATTTTTTTTAATGTATTTTTTTTGCTCCTTTGCACCCCAGTATTTCTACTTGCACATTCATCTTCTGCATATCTATCTCTCCAGTGTTTAATTGCTAAATTGTAAATATTTCGTCACTATGGCCTATTTATTGCCTTACCTCCCTTATCTTATCTCATTTGCACACATTGTATATAGACTTTTTCTATTGTGTTATTGACTGTACGTTTGTTTATCCCATATGTAACTCTGTGTTGTTGTTTGGGTCGCACTGCTTTGCTTTATCTTGGCCAGGTCGCAGTTGTAAATGAGAACTTGTTCTCAAATAGCCTACCTGGTTAAATAAAGGTGAAATTAAAATACAATTCAAATAAAAATACTTTATAGCTTTTAGTTGGAGGCAAGACTGCTTGCCACCACTAATAAGAACAACCACTAATAAGAACAAAAATAGACCATAGAAGTTATGAGTCTTGACATGACTAAGTCATGTCAGCAGTAAGTCACAGCAGGTCAGGGTCATGGCACGGTTCACACAGACAGCTCCACTCACAGCTTAGCTGAAGCTACAACTCCCTGCAGAGGAAGCCTTGCCTGCTTGATGTTTCCATGTGTTGTGTTGTAGGCTGTTGTTCCCACCATAATGTGCTGCCTATTCCCAGTGCTCTGTAGTAAATGCAGAGCTGCAGTGAATCATGTAAGGCCGTGTGTGTGTGTGTGTGTGTGTGTGTGTGTGTGTGTGTGTGTGTGTGTGTGTGTGTGTGTGTGTGTGTGTGTGTGTGTGTGTGTGTGTGTGTGTGTGTGTGTGTGTGTGTGTGTGTGTGTGCGTGTGTGTGTGTGTTCCCATGACATTCTACAGACCATAAAGAATGGTAAACACCATGGATCAGAGACATCATGTTCCTCACCTGATATGAAGGCAACCTTTTCTTTAAGGATGGGCAGAACGTCTATGGCCTTCATCTCCTCATTTCGATGAAACCCTGAAATAAACAGGGAAATGCAGTCAGTCAGAACAGTAAATCAGACCATCAAGGTTCAGTTCTGTACTGAAGTTCACTTGATAACATGATGCCAGTCAATCAGTCATGTTCTCATCACTACTAATACACGACCTGGGTTAGGACTGAAAAGGTTCAGAGCCACAGAGTGTACCAGTCAGAGTGTACCAGTCAGAGGTTGAACTCTTGAGAAGGCCTAATAAGAGTTTAGAATGGTGACAACCACTACTAAGAACAAAAATAGATCATAGAAGTTAAATAAGGTTAAATCCTTATTGTACAACCAAGCAGTCAAAGAGACACAGTAGTGACTAGATAGATAGCATCATAGCTATAGCGCTGTACTCTGGTCTTAACTCATATCCTCACCTACTCACCAGGTGGCTTACACTCAATATAGAGAGCCCCCCCCCCCCACACACACACACGTGTATGTACGACCACACACACACACCTTTACATTGTGTCATAGCATCGTAGCACAGCCTGTAGATAAGACCTGAGTAGATTCTGTAGTCATACAGTGTAGTACGAGTAGGTTAATGTCTACTGCACTGACTAGAGCTGCAGCTTACTGTGTTAGACCTGGTAGAGAAGCAGCTTACTGTGTTAGACCTGGTAGGGCTGCAGCTTACTGTGTTAGACCTGGTAGGGCTGCAGTTTACTGTGTTAGACCTGGTAGAGAAGCAGCTTACTGTGTTAGACCTGGTAGAGAAGCAGCTTACTGTGTTAGACCTGGTAGGGCTGCAGCTTACTGTGTTAGACCTGGTAGAGAAGCAGCTTACTGTGTTAGACCTGGTAGAGAAGCAGCTTACTTTGTTAGACCTGGTAGGGCTGCAGTTTACTGTGTTAGACCTGGTAGAGAAGCAGCTAACTGTGTTAGACCTGGTAGAGAAGTAGCTTACTGTGTTAGACCTGGTAGGGCTGCAGCTTACTGTGTTAGACCTGGTAGAGCAGCAGTTTACTGTGTTAGACCGGGTAGAGAAGCAGCTAACTGTGTTAGACCTGGTAGAGAAGCAGCTTACTGTGTTAGACCTGGTAGGGCTGCAGCTTACTGTGTTAGACCTGGTAGAGCAGCAGTTTACTGTGTTAGACCTGGTAGAGAAGCAGCTTACTGTGTTAGACCTGGTAGGGCTGCAGCTTACTGTGTTAGACCTGGTAGGGCTGCAGCTTACTGTGTTAGACCTGGTAGAGCTGCAGTTTACTGTGTTAGACCTGGTAGAGAAGCAGCTTACTTTGTTAGACCTGGTATGGCTGCAGCTTACTGTGTTAGACCTGGTAGGGCTGCAGTTTACTGTGTTAGACCTGGTAGAGAAGTAGCTTACTGTGTTAGACCTGGTAGGGTTGCAGCTTACTGTGTTAGACCTGGTAGAGACGTAGCTTACTGTGTTAGACCTGGTAGGGCTGCAGCTTACTGTGTTAGACCTGGTAGAGCAGCAGTTTACTGTGTTAGACCTGGTAGAGAAGCAGCTTACTGTGTTAGACCTGGTAGGGCTGCAGCTTACTGTGTTAGACCTGGTAGGGCTGCAGCTTACCGTGTTAGACCTGGTAGAGCTGCAGTTTACTGTGTTAGACCTGGTAGAGCAGCAGTTTACTGTGTTAGACCTGGTAGAGAAGCAGCTTACTGTGTTAGACCTGGTAGGGCTGCAGCCTACTGTGTTGGACCTGGTAGAGCAGCAGTTTACTGTGTTAGACCTGGTAGAGAAGCAGCTTACTGTGTTAAACCTGGTAGGGCTGCAGTTTACTGTGTTAGACCTGGTAGAGCAGCAGTTTACTGTGTTAGACCTGGTAGAGAAGCAGCTAACTGTGTTAGACCTGGTAGAGAAGTAGCTTACTGTGTTAGACCTGGTAGGGCTGCAGCTTACTGTGTTAGACCTGGTAGAGCAGCAGTTTACTGTGTTAGACCGGGTAGAGAAGCAGCTAACTGTGTTAGACCTGGTAGAGAAGCAGCTTACTGTGTTAGACCTGGTAGGGCTGCAGCTTACTGTGTTAGACCTGGTAGAGCAGCAGTTTACTGTGTTAGACCTGGTAGAGAAGCAGCTTACTGTGTTAGACCTGGTAGAGAAGCAGCTTACTGTGTTATACCTGGTAGGGCTGCAGCTTACTGTGTTAGACCTGGTAGAGCAGCAGTTTACTGTGTTAGACCTGGTAGAGAAGCAGTTTACTGTGTTAGACCTGGTAGAGCTGCAGCTTACTGTGTTAGACCTGGTAGAGCTGCAGTTTCCTTAACTACTAAACGGGAGAGAGGAAAAAGAAACAGAGACAGAGAGAGGGAGAGAGAAAGAGCGAGTGAGAGAGAAAGAGAGCGCGAGCAAGAGAGGGAAAGAGAGAGAGCGAGGGAGGGAGAGAGAGAGGGGTCTATTTCAAATAAAGCAGAGAGGGAAATCACAGTTGGGGAGGAGTCGAATTTGAAAACACACAACGATACACAGGTGGTAGTCTGGGGAGGGTTGCCTCGTTCACGCTGGACTCCAATAGAATGTGACACGGAGGAGAGTCAACAAGCTGGTTTTCATTATCCAACTTTCAGAGTTAATACTGTGTGTGTGTGTGTGTGTGTGTGTGTGTGTGTGTGTGTGTGTGTGTGTGTGTGTGTGTGTGTGTGTGTGTGTGTGTGTGTGTGTGTGTGTGTGTGTGTGTGTGTGTGTGTGTGTGTGTGTGTAGTGCAGGGAAAGGAAAGGAAGCTCCGAGGCCTATGCTCTCACTCTGAATATTTTATGGACATGCTAATAGGCAGTAGCTAGGCTTTATCTCCTGCAACGTAATATATTTCCCACTCACTGTTCCACCCCATGAGGAGAACTGGTTAATGTCCCAAATGGCACACTATTCTACATGGGGTCTGGTCAAAAGTAGTGCAATAAATAGGGGATAGGGACGCATTTTGGATGCATTCATGGTCATATTACCATATCAAATCACTCCTCGTAGTCTCAAACTGCAGTCCCCTGTCCCCAACCCACTTTGTCACAGCTCAATGGATTTGTTGTTGTTGGAATTATCCAAAATGGATTATTCATTTGACTGTAACACAAAATCCGATTTTCACAAGGCATTGCATGATATGATTAATAGCATCCTATCAAAAAAGATGGCAGACTCAATAGTTGTGATTGCCGATTAAAAGTATTAGTTCATTCTGAGATGAGGTTAAAACAGTTGCCAGAGACGGACAGAAAAGAGTATGAAATAAAGTTTGTCAATCACTCTACCTTGATATTGTATTAATAATCACTCAGTGTGCTGCCGTGTGCCCTTTGAAAACATAGAATCGGCTTCATACAATTTTATTCTGTGCCTCGCTGGAGAGAAAATGTACCTGTTTAAACGGGAATGGTTAATGCCAGGTGAGGCCAAGGGAAGGTCCTTTTAGGATGCCAATCTCATCATTCTGTAAGACCTGTTCTTGAAGTAACATGTAGTACTGAGTACTGCAGTTTATACTCAGATGCGTTCGTTTCTGGGCGTTTGCCCTGTGTTTGAGGCACATTTGCCTTTGTGGGCTAATGAGTTGATTTAATCTATTGCTATTGGCCAAATTCGTTATGTATTAATGAAGTTACATATTTTCCCCTAACCAGTGTTACCATTTTCCTCATCTGTCTGTTGTATATTTTGTCAATATCACACTGGATCCAGTCCTCTCTGTCACCTCCACTGTAGGCCTAGGCTACATTCTTAGAAAAAAAGGTGCTATCTAGAAGTATATCAAGAGTATACAACCAACTACACCTGATCTACTGACTCTGTTGTAACTGTTGTAACGGTTGCTGCTCCACACCAACAAGATAGACTGCTGGGTCCTCCATCCTAACACAGGCCTACTGTAAGTACCTGATAGTATCCAGAGTAATAATAATATCATCAATAGATTACCAGGAAATATCATCAATAGATTACCAGGAAATATCATAAATAGACTACCAGGAAATATCATCAATAGACTACCAGGAAATATCATAAATAGATTACCAGGAAATATCCTCAATAGATTACCAGGAAATATCATAAATAGATTACCAGGAAATATCATCAATAGATTACCAGGAAATATCATCAATAGATTACCAGGAAATATCATCAATAGATTACCAGGAAATATCATAAATAGACTACCAGGAAATATCGTCAATAGACTTCCAGGAAATATCCTAAATAGATTACCAGGAAATATCATAAATAGATTACCAGGAAATATAATAAATAGATTATCAGGAAATATCATAAATAGACTACCAGGAAAAATCATAAATAGATTACCAGGAAATATCATCAATAGACTACCAGGAAAAAATCATAAATAGATTACCAGGAAATATCATCAATAGACTACCAGGAAATATCATAAATAGATTACCAGGAAATATCATCAATAGACTACCAGGAAAAATCATAAATAGATTACCAGGAAATATCATAAATAGACTACCAGGAAATATCATAAATAGATTACCAGGAAATATCATAAATAGACTACCAGGAAATATCATAAATAGATTACCAGGAAATATCATAAATAGATTACCAGGAAAGTAGGTTTGTAGCTTTCACCATCAGTAAAATAAAGTGTTAATGATGATTCTACTAGTTTGTTGCTGCTGATAAAAATATGATTTTATTCGGAGAGGCTAAAAACGTTTGTCACAGACGAAATGCGTAGATTAGACCAAGGTAATAGGATGATAAGATGATTCCACCAGTAGCCATTCAGTCAGTTTAAATTAGAGGTCGGCCGATTAATCGGAATGGCCGATTAATTAGGGCCGATTTCGAGTTTTCATAACAATCGGTAATCGGTATTTTTGGGCACTGATTTTTTTTATACCCTTATTTAACTAGGCAAGTCAGTTAAGAACACATTCTTATTTTCAATGACGGCCTAGGGACGGTGGGTTAACTGCCTCGTTCAGGGGCAGAAGGACAGATTTTCACCTTGTCAGCTCGGGGGATCCAATCTTGCAACCTTACAGTTAACTAGTCCAACGCAGGCAATAACGACCTGCGTCTCTCTCGTTGCACTCCACAAGGAGACTGCCTGTTACGCAAATGCAGTAAGCCAAGGTAAGTTGCTAGCTAGCATTAAACGTATCTTATAAAAAACAATCAATCATAATCACTAGTTAACTCCACATGGTTGATGATATTACTAGATATTATCTAGCGTGTCCTGCGTTGCATATAATCTGACTGTGCATACAAGCATACAAGTATCTAAGTATCTGACTGAGCGGTGGTAGGCAGAAGCAGGCGCGTAAACATTCATTCAAACAGCCCTTTTGTGCATTTTGCCAGCAGCTCTTCGTTGTGCGTCAAGCATTGCGCTGTTTATGACTTCAAGCCTATCAAATCCCGAGATGAGGCTGGTGTAACCGAAGTGAAATGGTTAGCTAGTTAGCGCGCACTAATAGCGTTTCAAACGTTACTCGCTCTGAGCCTTCGAGTAGTTGTTCCCCTTGCTCTGCATGGGTAACGCTGCTTCGATGGTGGCTGTTGTCTTTATGTTGCTGGTTAGAGCCCAGGGAGGAGCGAGGAGAGGGACAGAACCTATACTGTTACACTGGCAATACTAAAGTGCCTATAAGAACAGCCAATAGTCAAAGGTTAATGAAATACAAATGGTATAGAGGGAAATAGTCCTATAATTCCTATAATAACTACAACCTAAAACCTCTTACCTTGGAATATTGAAGTCTCATGTTAAAAGGAACCACCAGCTTTCATATGTTCTCATGTTCTGAGCAAGGATCTGAAATGTTAGCTTTTTTACATGGCACATATTGCACTTTTACTTTCTTCTCCAACACTTTGTTTTTGCATTATTTAAACCAAATTGAACATGTTTCATTATTTACTTGAGGCTAAATTGATTTTATTGATGTATTATATTACATTAAAATAAGTGTTCGTTCAGTATTGTTGTAATTGTCATTACAACAATACAACAATAATATTGTCAAATAAATAAATAAAAATCATCCGATTAATCGGTATTGGCTTCTTTGGTCCTCCAATAATCGGTATCGGTATCGCCGTCTGGTGTTTTTATGTAACAGCCTGATAATGGCCCACATCCAACACTGATCTCCACTGCACTGCTAGAGGCACCGAGAAGGGTCAAACACACACACACACACACACACACACACACACACACACACACACACACACACCTAGAAGTACAGATCAGGGTCAGCAGGGAGAGGCAGAGTTCCACTATGTTTTCAGTATAAGACAATGCTCTGTCTGGAGGGCTAGAAGGCAGGCCAGACACACCTTGTTAGTGGTTGTAGTGTGTTTCTCATGCTGGTTCCTGTGTTATCCAGGTGGCCAGAAGTAACCGTGAATATGAACAGAGGCCCTCCGCAGACTCAAAGCCTACCTCGCTGGCATCCCCAGGTTCACACACACACACACGCACACGCACACACACACACACACACACACACAGTGCTCTGCACGCAGTGTGGTGCAATAAGTAACTTCTGAACCAGAACATGTAGAATCATCAAATTAGGCCAAGCAATTGAAGCATATGAGCTCATATAGAATTTTCACTGCTAGGCCTACATGTTCAGCCTGTTTTACATGAGTACAAACACCAATATCCCAGCGCCTTTACTGCAATATCCCTCCATACAGTAATTGGTGAACAATCATTATAACCCAGGCAGCCCCACACAGCCTTCATTTATAAGTCTGCCAAGCATGAAATGAAGGTTGTCAATCACTCATCCTTGATAATGCATTAATAATGAGGGTAATCCATTCTACTCACTCAGCGTGCTGTCGGGTGCCCTTTGAAAACAAACAGCATAGAAACGGCTTTCTATAATATAGTCCTACTACTGTAGAGCCTCGCTGGAGAGAAGGAAACACTGCTTGTGCTATCAAATCAAACTTTATTTGTCACATGCGCCGAATACAACAAGTGTAGACCTTACCGTGAAATGCTTACTTACAAGCCCTTAACCAACAATGCAGTTCAAGAAAGAGTTAAGAAAATATTTACCAAATAAACTAAAGTAAAAAATAATAAAAAGTAACACAATGAAATAACAATAACAAGTCTATATACTACCCTCTGTAGCGCAGTCAGATGCCAAGCAGTTGCCATAACAGGCGGTGATGCAATCAGATCAGAAATATTCTATTCAAACAATGTCAAGAACAACTTAATCATATGACTTCTTCGTGGAGCCTGATCTTCTTCAGGAGATGGCGGCTGCTGCATCATACTGACATCAACCATTCATTGGCAGGAAATAAATGGCTCAACAGAACCATGATGGTGATGACAGGGAGGCGGTGCAGCATTTGAAGCTGTCGATGTGTTGCCTTACAATAGATGATGTATCACAATGCACACACAATGTTCACTTGAGTCACTAAGCGTCATGTGAGGCAGGTAAATCGTGACTTGAGTCATGGTTTGAAGGGTATACGTTCCTTCCTTTGTCTCAGCTAGGGTTTATTCCACCCACCCCCACATCGCAGCAGTGGAAGTATTGCACAAGCCGGAAAAATATGCTAGCGGATTCTGGGTACATTGTCATGTAAAAAAACAGTGCTCCCTCCCTCCCGTAGGTGGAATTACAATGTAAATTATGAGGGAGCAGAAGGAGTGCCACTGCCGACAGATTTACTGAATGAATAAATCAAACATCGTTATAGCCACACAGTCTGATGAAAACAGCCCTGTGCAGAATACAGACACACTCCACCAATACCTCGGCATCCTGTCTACAAGTTCCTCTATATCTGTTTTATTATGTGGATATATATCACTTTGGGAGCTCTTGGAGAAATTGAAAAAGTAGAACTCTCACACCAACAGCATGACCGGGTGTATGGACAAATGGAACAACAGTAGATTGAACAGGAAATAAACTCCACCACTCCAGCTCTTTGAGAAAACATGCATAAATAAAATATGAATTTAGAGAGGTTTTGGACCCACAGCACTGCGTATGCTACTACACTAAATTGTCCATGTCTGCCTTCCAAATGGCAACCCATTCCCTTCATAATGCACTACCTTTGACCCTCAGAACGGGAAGTTGCCCTGTGCTGTGCCTGGTCTGCTATACCGAAGCAAACGTAGAGCCAGGCCAGCAGCTCTCTCTAGTCTAAAGCCTGTAGCCTCACAGTAACCTCTCTCTCTCACCAGTTACCAGGCAGGGTGTAAGGAAAGTATGTCAATCCCCTCTTCAGTCCGTTTAACAGCACTTTACTTACAAGGACCACAGACAGACAGCAAGACCAGCTGCTTCACATGGTCTGTCCCCTAATGGCAACCTATCTCCTTCATAGTGCACTACTTTGACCAGGGCCCTTGCAGTGCACTATATAGGGAATAGGGTGCCATTTCAGCCAGAGGCTTTTAGCCTCTCAGAAGACTGACCTCCACACCAGTGTGTTAGTACACAAGTCCTCACCCTCCCCAGTCAGTCGTGTTCATCATAGTGTTCGGCCCCGATTAGGACTTTTTGTGGACGACCTTTGTGGATGACCTATGCTGCTACAAGTAGCAAAAGGGTTTAAGTAAGTAAGTAGCTTGAAAAAGCCAAGCACAGGACAAGTAATCCAAGCCCTGGTACAAATGTATGGGGTTGATTTCTGATGGGGCAAATCAGACCCAGTGTTGCTGGCCACAGCCACAAAACCAGGATATAGAGCTTGTTTGTTTCCCAAATGGCACCCTATTCCCTACATAGTGCACATTGTTGACCAGAGCCATGTAAACGAGTGCACTGTATAAGAAATAGGCTGCAATTTAGGATGCAAAGAAAGCCATGGCTAGGGCTGTGATGGGAGCCATTCTTCACAGTTGTGTCGTGCGCTCATCTCAGCTTGACTCTGGAGCGCTTCAAATCCAGAGGAAGTGTGAGTGTTTCTCTCACCCTGCAGGTCCAGTCACAGAGGCCTCACCCCCTCTAATCTCATTTGGATGGGGAGGGAAATGCTGTATGCTGTGTGCTTTGGTCTGGCTCTGCTCTGCGCAGCACCAACACCCTTTTTCTGGGGGTTTAAGTATAGCATTTCCTCTGAGGTAATGATGTGCCACTTTCTTTTGCCAGTTTTTGAGACCCTAAATAACCAGAAGGCAGAACAGAAACAGGACACAGTCCTGAGTGACCAGGTCTCTCAACGCAACAGAATGTGTCAATGCTGTTTTCTGATCAGGTTCTGCCGTTATTACACAGCAGACCTGGGTTGAATATTTTATTTAATTCATTTTATATTATATTTTAGGTGCACTTGATTGAGCTTGCCAAACACGCTGGGTGGGCACTGGGCAGGGTTTGCATTTATGGTGAAACCTGATGTATATAAACTGATAAAATCTTAAATCCAGGTGTCTATGCTGTGCTTTCTGAATAGTGTTGGACCCGTCATAGACGATTAAAGAACAATTACATGGTGCTGTTGATATGTTGTTTTTCCATCTCTCCAGTGTGACAACCTACACTATAATAACAACAGTCTCATGTTCCATTAGTACCAGGCGGAGCGATGAGACCACAAACAATTAAAGAGCTGTACGACCTTCACAGTCAGTTAGAAGAGACCCAGCCTTTCCCAGTTCAACAATGTCACAATCTCTTTCATTGTGCTGTTGTAGCTTCTTTAAAACAATGTTACTAAATGAAAAACACTAGGCTAGACTTCTTCAATACTGTGTTGTACTACGTATAGATATTCACAGCTGTGTTCTTACCGTTTTGTATTAAAACACCACTCTGCCATATCAAATATAATTGAAATCAGTATGTTAATGTAGTTTTCCATGCATAACCCCAAAAAGTCTATAAACTAGTGAAATCACTCTTTTCTCCCTACCTGCTTTAAAATGTAGCGTTGTGGCCATCTGTCGACTGATCCCTCTCTTACACAGACACTTCCAATACTCACTTTGTTTATTTTACTGCATCCTCTCCCTCTATCGCCTGGGGTATTGTTAACTTTACCATTGGCCTCTCCATGGGCAACCCTCTCTATGTTGTGTGTTCACCCTTTGATCCATCCCTCTATATCTCTTCTATGAGCCTGGTTCACAAATCACAAGCGCAATCCAAAGACAATGTGTTATAGTGAACACTAAGCTATAGTCTCTATAAGCTATAGTCACAGCCAGAAGAGGACTGGTCACCCCTCATAGCCTGGTTCCTCTCTAGGTTTCTTCCTAGGTTCTGGCCTTTCTAGGGAGTTTTATCTAGCCACCGTGCTTCTACACCTGCATTGCTTGCTGTTTGGGGTTTTAGGCTGGGTTTATGTACAGCACTTTGAGATATCAGCTGATGTAAGAAGGGCTTTATAAATACATTTTATTTGATTTAGTCTACAGGCTAACACTTGGCCTGTACAGAACGCAGAATGTTGCATGTGTCCGTTCTCCATTCTATATAGGGAAAGGCCAATACTAGATTATACCTTACTTCTGTTCACCCATCTTCTCTAGTATCCCACCTCCACCTGACAACAAGCCCTCTCAGAGGAGTGTTATGATGAGACAGAGACAGGCCAAGGTGATATGGGACAGACAGGAGACCAGGGTACTGTCCCAAATTGCACCCTATTCCCTATAAAGTACACTACTTTTGAGCAGGGCCCATAGGGAATAGGGTGCCATTTGGGATGCAGCCCAAGGCTCTAATGAGAAGCGGAAGAAGAACTGACAGGTTGAGATGGTGGAGATTTAAAGTAGATCCTGATCTCATTCCGTAGCTCTCTCTCACCTATCTTCATGACAAATGGCCTTCATTTTCTCCTGTCCCCTCGGAGGAAGGAGCCAGGAGTGCCACAGATTCTTCTGCATGAATTACCTCACCACTGGTCACAGGTGCATCCCAAATGGCACCTCCTATTCCAAAACAGTACACTATGCAGGGCTCTGGTCAAAGGTACTGCACTATGTAGGGAATAGGGTGCCATTTGGGATGCAGTTACAGTCTCTAGGCTGTACAATAAACCATAATGGGATTTTTCTGAGTAAACAAGCAATTCCCCCCATTTTTACTCACACCGGTCTGTGTCTTCTGTGATCAAAAAGAGAGTCAGTGTATGGACTTGCTTAGCCAGAGTCCACATTAAAGTCTTGATGGTCATTGTTCAATTCACTGTTTTCAGATAGATATAGTGAGCCCTAAATGGCACCCTATTCCCAATATAATGAACTAGTTTTGATCAGAGCCCGGCATGGTAATAGTTCACTATATAGGGAATAGGGTGCCATTTGGCACACAGACATAGCCTATATCTAATACATAAGGAAACTACAGCATAGGGGCTCTGGTCGATTAGGTGGCTGGAGCCACAGAGCTTCATAAGCCAAGGACACTCTACCCTCCTCTCCTCTTCTTTGAAAGCTGATAGCACCTAATGCTGCAGAGGGAATCTGAACAGCAAACCACACAACTAGAGACTAATGTACCTTAGCAATACAGTAATGTACAGAAATAAACAAACACAAACCATTCACACAAATTACATTGTAGTTACCAAAACAGGAGAATCAACCTGCTTCCCTAATCATGCACCAAGACAGACACAGAGAGCAACAACAGGGTGAATACTAGTATCTGAGATGACCACTGTAATGTTACCTGACAGTTGGATGAGGGTACTCCCTGCCTGTGCATACTGCCAGCTGTGGTTATCCAACACCGCCATAATCACAGGTACCTCTGTTAACTCCTGACTTGACCTTTCTCCATTTAACAAAAGAAGTAAGTGAAATCCTAGGTCAAAGAGAAATCATTGGTGGGCAGCCGACCGTGCCTGTAGGTCTGGGTAGGCCAGCCCCGTACGTCAGGAGGAAATCGGACAACCTGCCTCTCGGCCTCCCGGGAACCAAGCTTCACTACGAAGGCAATGCCAGGTCTTTTGGCCAATTGGAGCTTTTCTTTCTTGTCCCCCGTTGCCCCCAAATAAGATTTACTGCCGAGGAGTGTTGCTTTGAATTAAGCAGTTCTCGCCGGCCGTCTGCCTCACTCTCGACTCCATGGAAAAAAGTTAAGCCGGACCAAACAGTTGTCGTACATGGATTTGCGGTGGAATAGGCTTTATTGATGATTGCTTTTAATCTCCTCTCTAATTACTGGACCCCTGTCCACTACACAGCAAAATGCAACCATTTACATCCCACTTACAACTAGGGCTGGGCGGTATCCCTTATTTTACTATATACCGGTATTGATACAGGAAGCGGTTTGGGTTTAACTTTATCTTCTATAACGGCTTTTCAATGTTTATTTAGTTAAATGTGATACGCAACTCCAGCGCATGTAATGTCCTTTTTTATGGTTTACTCAGTTTGCTACATGAGTCCTCTCTCGCTCCCGCTCCTCCTGCTGAATGCTGCTTCCCACACGCCTCATCACAGCACGCTCTTGCTGTTCATTCTGTAGTCTGCATGGTCAGATGCAAAAATATGTTGATGACAATGATGCTGCTTTCTGCAAGCGTTCTATAATTACACTATTAGTTTGTGTATCTTGCTGTCTGCTAGTATTTCATTTCTTATCAAGCTCTAGCTAAAATAAATATTCTTAGTTGCTAATGCTAATCACTAGTTAGCTGGCTACCTAGCTTGCTAAATGTACTAAGTCAGAGCAAACTTTGGTAGCTAATACAGCCTGGTACTTGTGCTGATGTAGGCCTAGATAAGCATGTTGTTTGTGCAACGGTATCTTCCAAATCAGAGACGAAAATGCAAAGCATGAATATGTTAGCTAGCAAGCTACATGAGGTAAGAAAACACATTATGTAACATCTAATTGGGGTCCCCTGGAAACACTGACCAACACTTTGGTTCCTACCCTGTTGATAATTCCTCCCTGGTTTATTCCTGCGTTGTCATATCAAAGAATGTATTCAAGGTGCTGCCCACTATATTCCAACTATAGAATTAGATGAATCATTATATTTCCATGATTCCAACAGTTAACCATTTAACTAGGCTAAGATGTTTTCCCATATTATGCAGCTCTGTGGGGCACAGTATGGAAATACAGAAATTGTTTGTTGGATTGAACAGTACAAAACATTCAGAATGGAGATCACTTATATCACTTTTTTTTGATGACAGCTTTGCACACTAATTGGCATTCTCTCAATCAGCTTCACCTGGAATGCTTTTCCAACCGTCTTGAAGGAGTTCCCACATATTCTGAGCACTTGTTGGCTGCTTTTACTTCACTCTGCTGCCCGACTCATCCCAAACCATTTCAATTTGGTTGAGGCCGGGTGATTGTGGAGGCCAGGTCATCTGATGCAGCACTCAATCACTCTGCTTCTTGGTCAAATAGCCCTTACACAGCCTGGAAGTGTGTTGAGTCATTGTCCTGTTTAAAAACAAATGATAGTCCCACTAAACCCTATACCGGATGGGATAGCATATCGCTGCAGAATGCTGTGGTAGCCATGCTGGTTAAGTGTGAATTCTAAATAAATTGCAGACAGTGTCACCAGCAAAGCACCCCCCATATGGGCGGCAGGGTAGCCTAGTGGTTAGAGCGTTGGACTAGTAACCGGAAGGTTGCAAGTTCAAATCCCTGAGCTGACAAGGTACAAATCTGCCATTCTGCCCCTGAACAGGCAGTTAACCCGCTGTCATTGAAAATAAGAGTTTGTTCTTAACTGACTTGCCTAGTTAAATAAAGGTAAAAAAATCAAAAATATCCTGTCACCTCCTCTTCCATGCTTTATGGTGGGAAATACACATGTGGAGATTGTCTGTTCACTCACAGCGGTTGAGACCAAAGGACCAATTTCCACTAGCCGAATGTCCATTGCTTGTGTTTCTTGGCCCAAGCAAGTCTCTTCTTATTATTTGTGTCCTTTAGTAGTGGGTTCTTTGCAGAAATTCGACCATGAAGGCCTGATTCACACAGTCTCCCCTAAACATTTGATGTTAAGATGTGTCTGTAACTCTGTGAGGCATTTATTTGGACTGCAATTTCTGAGGCTGGTAACTTTAATGAACTTATCCTCTGCAGCAGAGGTAACTCTGGGCCTTCCTTTCTCATGAGAGCCAGTTTCATCATAGCGCTTGATGTTTTTGGCGACTGCTCTTGAAGAAACTTTCAAAGTTCTTGAAATGTTCCGTATTGACTGACCTTCATGTCTTAAAGTAATGATAGACTGTTGTTTCTCTTTGCTTATTTGAGCTGTTCTTGCCATAATATAGAGTTGGTATTTTACTAAATAGGGCTATCTTCTGTATACCACCCCTACCTTGTCACAACACAACTGATTGGCTCAAATACATTAAGAAGGAAAGAAATTCCACAAATTAACTTTTAAGGCAAACATTTGTTAATTGAAGTGCATTCCAGGTTGACTACCTCATGAAGCTGGATGATAGAATGCCTAGAGTGTGCAACGCTGTCATCAAGGCAAAGGGTGGTTATTTCAAGAATCTGTTTAAAACTACATGATTCCATATGTGTTATTTCATACTTTTGATGTCTTCACTATTATTCTAAAATGTAGAAAATAGTAAAAATAATGAAAAACCCTTGAATGAGAGGGTATTCTAAAACTTTTGGCAGGTAGTGTAGGAGAATCAATCAAATTTATTTATATTTACCCAGGCAAGTCAGTTAAGAACAAATTATTTATTTACAATGGCGGCCTACACCAGCCAAATCCAGATGCTGGGTCAGTTGTGATTCAACTGTATGTCACTCCCAAACAGGGCCAGATGTGATTCAGCCTGGATTTGAACCAGGGACTGTAGTGACACCACTTGCACTGAGATGCAGTGCCTTAGACCACTGCACCACACAGGAGGCCTTTTTACATCAGCAGTTGTCACAAAGTGCTTATACAGAAGCCCAGCCTAAAACCCCAAATAGCAATGCAGATGAAAGCGCAGGGTATTAGGTTTGACATACCATTCTCTTCAGAAGTTTGACTTTGGTCCGTTAGTGCCAGTCTCCCCTGCGGTCTCCGCTGCTGTCTCCCCCTGTCCCTCAGCATGCCCATGTATAGGAAGCGAAAGAGCACTATGAGTCCTGCCATGACCAGATCAGATCTGTGAACTCTCTACCAACTGGAGATGACTAAAACCTCCCAGTAACAATCTTGTAGCTGGTTGTCGGGACACTCCAGCCGTCTCAGTGAGTCTAGTTTGTAAACCCCAGT
Source organism: Oncorhynchus masou masou (assembly GCF_036934945.1). Lineage (NCBI taxonomy): Eukaryota > Metazoa > Chordata > Actinopteri > Salmoniformes > Salmonidae > Oncorhynchus > Oncorhynchus masou. Next base: position 67,417,587 of record NC_088240.1, read on the forward strand.
CCTCTTAATGGATAACAGTCTAGTTTGTAAACTTCAGTCCCCTCAGTGGCGACATTGGAACAACAAGGCTCTTCTCCGTGGCCTGTCCATGGTGGTCTGTCGGTCGGTTTGTGGTCAGGCACGTATTTCACTGAGCCGTCAGGAATAAATAACTGGGGAGGCTTATCAGTCCTCTGGAAGAGGGGGAGTCAGGGGGAGTCAGCTGTCTGTCAGAGAGAGAGAAAGAGAGGGAAGAGAGAGAGAGAGAGAGAAAGAAAGACAAAGAGGGGGTAGGGGGAAAATACTGACAGTACTGGTGGAGTGTGTGAGGTGGCACGACAAAGATGGGTTGCGGGAAGACGGGTGGGATGGTGAGGTCGGTACCCGCAGCTGCAAAGAGATGGAAGCAGCAGCTGTGCCCTCCTGTTCTTAACCCCCCCCCCCTTAACTCACCGACCCATTTCACCAACCCCCACCCCCACATGCCAACACCTCTACAGTTTCCACAGAGACGCTCCTGCCATCCTGAGTTATTCAGGTGACCAGGGTGTAAACTGCCTCCGTTGTTTAATTATAACCCCTATTATACCACAGTGGGATTTAGCCTGGCTGCCCTATTCCACTGAGGCGAATCAAACCAGTTTCAACCCAGATCATGCCCAGCACCTCTCACTGCCCTCCTCTCCCCTTACAACAGAGACGAACACAGAGCCAGGAGAGAGAGAGAGAGAGAGAGAGAGAGAGAGAGAGAGAGAGAGAGAGAGAGAGAGAGAGAGAGAGAGAGGAGGGGAAAGGAGAGAGAGAGAGAGAGAGAGAGAGAGAGAGAGAGAGAGAGGGAAGAGAGGGAGAGAAAGAGAGAAAACACAAGCTGATAGAGGATGCGTGTATAAGGCCTCCACAGAGTCACATTGCTCCAAACTCGGCAGCACAGAACAGCAGCTGGGGCCAAACGATGGAGGTCAGACAATGCAGAACTCAGTGAGCTCTGAGAAGCCTATTCATTAGGACATTCTATGAAATGTAGCTTCGATTGTGAAGCCGTAACAAAAGCAACTCAATAAACCAAACGGAATTAAATAACACTCAACGACCAAGCACAGGGGAGAGAAAGGAGATTGTTTTGTGGACGGTTTCCAGACAAATGCAATGTCTCCAGTGGTCAATAGAGAACGTGCCTTTTTAACAGTTAGCAGTTGGTACTTTCCTGATGTATTACACAAACAAATTCACAACAACAGACTATTTCAACAGCTTATTTCTAAGAGTCAATGTGCACCATGGAGTAGATACAAAAGGAGAGAACGCATGCTTTTAAAAAGGGTTATGCAGTAAGCAATATTACCTGTATGTCACATCCTAACCTTAGCGCATCGTATAGTTAGCCTTGGTAGTGTGTGTCTGAGTGGGCAGTATGGGTTGAAGAAGCTTGTGTTGTGGCCCTTGTGGCCTATCTAATGCCTAATGATGTGTGAGCCGGTCTGTGCTGTTGTGACCATCCCTGTCAGCTCAGCTGCTCTGAGGGAATGAGCAGTTGTCTTCCAGAGACAGATGGGAGGAAAGATGGTAGAAGTCACAACTATACACACACGCTCGAGCTATGGACGCAGCCTAAATTCTTCACCACATTCTACAAGTAGGGCCATTAACAGCTAACTTCAGCAGCATTTGTGTTGCGGTTTCCAGCAGGAAGACCTGGGAGAGTTGATTGTTGGTACAGCATTGCACAGTGCCAGTTAGCTAATGAGCTACACTCATCTGCGGTCCTTTATGCATGGCAGTGATTGCATCTGATCTGCACCCTGCTCTTTTAATGCCTGCTATGCTTCATGTTTTTGGTGTGAGCCATCCTATTGCCTTTTGAGGCACCAGCCATTGAGAGGAACCAATACAGTTTTGTGTGGTGTTCCCTGAGGTGAACTTAAAGAGGAGGAGGGAGAGGTAGGAGAGGAGGAGGGAGAGGTAGGAAAGGAGGAGGGAGAGAGAGGAGAGGAGGAGGGAGAGGTAGGAGAGGAGGAGGGAGAGGTAGGAGAGGTAGGAGAGGAGGAGGGAGAGGTAGGAAAGGAGGAGGGAGAGAGAGAAGAGGAGGAGGGAGAGGTAGGAGAGGAGGAGGGAGAGGTAGGAAAGGAGGAGGAGAGGTTTGAGAGGAGGAGGGAGAGGTAGGAAAGGAGGAGGGAGAGAGAGGAGAGGAGGAGGGAGAGGTAGGAGAGGAGGAGGGAGAGGTAGGAGAAGAGGAGGGAGAGGTAGGAGAGGTAGGAGAGGAGGAGGGAGAGGTAGGAGAGGAGGAGGGAGAGGTAGGAGAGGTAGGAGAGGAGGAGGGAGAGAGAGAAGAGGAGGAGGGAGAGGTAGGAGAGGAGGAGGGAGAGGTAGGAGAGGTAGGAGAGGAGGAGGGAGAGGTAGGAGAGGAGGAGGGAGAGGTAGGAGAGGAGGAGGGAGAGGGAGGAAAAGGAGGAGGAGAAGTAGTAAGAGGAGTGATTTCCCACTAGACACAGATGTCCTGTGATGCTGCGATGGTAGTGTGACCAGGGCTCAGGTCAAAGTGTTGCACTATATAGGGAACAGGGTGCCATTTGGGACGCATTTCTAGTCTCTGATCAGAGTATAGGCAACAGCTTTCTTACATTGATACTAAAAAGCCTGGCTCACATCCTCTCACGTTACCTTTCATTTCACTATGTTTTTGTAGATGCAGACTGGCATTTTTATAAAGGACTGGAAGGTTTCTCTGTTAGGCAGATAGTGTTTTAGCCAAGTATCTCTACTGCTGTCAATATTGTAGTCCTCCTCAGTCACGACATTGGGATTTCTCCTCGTCTGTGTTCACATCAAGGATGCATCCCAAATGGAACCCTAGTCCTTATATAGTGCCATACTTTTGAAAGGGGTCCTATGTGCAATGTAGGGAATAGGGTGCCATTGGGATGCAGACAAGGTCTATTCTAATGCAGGATCAAATACCTGTCCAAGCACCCCACTGCTCTTCACAATGAAACAGACACATCTTCCATATTGAATGATGTGACATTGGGCCAGTTACCCCTCACCCACCTTATTACAAGACCCTGCACATTGTAAATATGGTACTGGAACTGACTTTAAACAAATATTTCTAGGATATGCTATGCTTAATTACTTACTTTATTGTGTATTTCATATTTCTTATTGTTTTTCCTTCTTCAAATAATACATTGTTATTGATTATTGCATTGTTGGGTTTTGAGTTTGCAAGAAAGGCATGTCCCTGTACTTGTGCATGTGACATTAAAACTTGAAACGTGAGACCAGCTGGGTTTAAATAGTATCCCAAATAGTTTTATTGGTCTCTTTCAGTCAAAAAGATCCATTGACTAGACAATCCATTTCAGATAAAGGGCATGGGGCTAAACAGGGTCAAGCTCCATGCTAGTTCCTGCCCGAGCAATGAAAATAAACTGCTCAACATGGGCCACGTCTCCAATGGCCCCCTTTTCCCTATATAGTGCACTAGAGCCCTATGGGCCCTGGTCAAAGGTATTGCACTATATAAGGACTAGGGTTCCATTTGGGATGTATCCTTGATGTGGACACAGACCAGGAGAAATCCCAATGTCATGACTGAGGAGGACTACAACATTGACAGCAGTAGAGATGCTTGGCTAAAACACTATCTGCCTAACAGAGAAACCTTCCAGTGCTCACAATAAAATACTCCCATCAGAGACTAGTACTGGGTCTCAAATGGCACCCTATTCCCAGAGCCCTGGTCAACAGTAGTGCACTATGTAGGCAATAGGATGCCATTTGGGATGCAGGCAATGTCAATTCTAATGTGGGATCAAAGATCGGTCCCAGCACCCCAATGCTCATCACTATGAAACACCCACAGACACGTCTTCCATATTCATGTCTTCATTGAATTATATGACACGGGGCCAGTCCCCCCTCACCCACCTTATTACCAGAACAGCTGGGTTCAAATAGTATCTGTTCTCTTTCAAATCCCTCTTTGAGTGTCTGCCTGAGGTTCAAGATGGGTGCAGTTTGCCCTTTTGGGACTATTTCATTTGTTCCATTGAGCTAGAAAAGCTTAATTAAGTGCAGCTTAAGCATTTGAAAGAAAACATCTTTAATTATTTGTTACTTTTATTTCTTATTCTTATTTTTTTCAGGTATTTTAAATGTTTTGTATTTTTTAAATTGCCTTGTTGGTTAGGGTTTGTAAGTAAGCATTTCACTGTAAGGTGAAATGTTGTATTTGGCGCATGTGACAAATAAAATGTAATTTAATTTGATATGAAATCCTATTTGGACCCAACTACCCGAGGGGAATGACTGAGAAAGCTCTACAGGTGTTACTACAGAGGGACAGTTGATATATGACAGACCATTGAGACATACAGCAGGTAATAGACCCCTAAAGGTAACCCTGTCCCAGACAATGTTTACAGCAGGGTGAGGACTCTCCCTTGGGCAAACTCATGTCAAGCTCGGTAGAACACTAGGCTAAAGAGCAGGCCTGACTCGACCTAACAAGGCCTGTCAAGCCATTCACAGACCACCACACATACAAGAAAAAGACCCGAGATGCATCCCAAATAGAAGCGATATCCCTTTATAGTGCACTACTTTTGACCAGAGCCCTATGGGGTATATAGGGCGTCATTTGGGATGCATCCTGTCTCTCTCACCAGCTGCAAACCAAGCATACGATATGGGATAGCAGCTAGCTAGCATACCAGAGGAACAGCCTGAATTCCTGTATTCTAGAAGTCAACAAGACAGCTGTACAATGTCAATGGAACTATGAATTATGAAAACCAACAGATAACAGTTTTGTCAGCTTCTTCCAGTCAATATAATCGTTTGACTTGACACTCCATGTCAGACAAAGTGTATGGGGCGAAACAGGGTCAACTTCCTTGCTAGTTCCTGCCCGAGCAATGAAAATAAATTGTCCCAAATGGTACCCTTTTCCCTATGTAGTGCACTGCTTTTAACCAGGGCCCATGTAGTGCATTAGGTCCTGGTCAAAAGAGGTGCACTATATATGTAATTGGGTGCCATTTGGGATGCAACCATAAAGAAGAGGAAAGACAGCTAGCTAGCAGGAGAGTGTGTGTCCAGTCCAAACACCTGCAGGGCTGTGAGTCTGTTAAAACCCTGCTGGTTCCTGTTTACAAGCTTTGGAGTCACAGCTTGCTCCCACAGGAACAACCATGGAGGGCTTTCAATAGTCTACACACAGACACACCACACACACACACACACACACACACACACACACACACACACACACACACACACACACACACACACACACACACACACACACACATAGGTGGCAATAGCCGGCTTTTGGACAGTAATGGGTTTTTTAAAGCCAAATAAAGCCAAATAGGTTAATTTGCATAATTTAGAAATAGCCACGGGATGGTTTTTGAATACTGTCAATACCGTTGAAACTATTTCCTTGAAGATTTGTTTTTTAATAAATGGAAATATTTGTAGCTTCATTTAAGTCAATACCTGCAGTCAACTTGTGCAATGAGTTAGGAGATAAAGAAGATTGCGTTCTTCATTTCACCTGTCACATCATTTTTCATTATGAAGCTTACCAGTACTAGTTCCCAGTCACGTAGTGTTTATTTACAAGCATACAACAACAAGAGCCCGGAGCCGTGTGACTGTTGGCCAGCCAGGTGATCTAGGTGATCTAGTCACAGTATGGAATTGACGACTAAATGTTTGCCAGCTAGATATCTTATAACTATTAAGTTAACTGTTTGAAAATGTGTGAAATGCTCTGCAGTTGTACATTTTGTTTACTAATTTAGTGTTTAGCTTCTTCCAAAATCATGTTTCGCTTGGTAACAGCAGAAAATCCCCTCCTGAATCAAGAACCTTGCTGTCTAATATTTGTTTTGTGTGAGTGCAGCAAGCTGTGAGTAGCATTTTAGAGTTACTTGGATGACTTTATGAGCTGGGATGTCTGTCCTGCAAATATGAGCGGAAATCTGTCAGACAGCATGAGAGCTGCTGCTACAGCTTCTCAAACAGCTCATTAGTTGCTTCTGGAGTTAAACATGCTTTTATAAGCCCAATCATTGCGTAACAATTATAAATGAGATTGCGTGTTAACAACAGTTTTGATGGACACAAACAAAAGCTACCATTTTTATTTCTCAACTGGTAATTGAAGCGCACTTCCCCTTTGCCATTCAAGGGCATACAGTCGTGGCCAAAAGTTTTGAGAAGGACACAAATATTCATTTTCACAAAGTCTGCTGCCTCAGTTTGTATGATGGCAATTTGCATATAGCCCAGAATGTTATGAAGAGTGATCAGATGAATTGCAATTAATTGCAAAGTCCCTCTTTGCCATGCAAATGAACTGAATCCCCAAAATACGTTTCCACTGCATTTCAGCCCTGCCACAAAAGAACCAGCTGACATCATGTCAGGGATTCTCTCGTTAACACAGGTGTGAGTGTTGACGAGGTCAAGGCTGGAGATCCCCCCCCCCCAGAGATTGCACCTAAATCAACCATTTATTGGAACATCAAGAACTTCAAGGAGAGCGGTTCAATTGTTGTGATGAAGGCTTAAGGGCACCCAAGAAAGTCCAGCAAGCGCCAGGACCGTCTCCTAAAGTTGACTCAGCTGCGGGATCGGGGCACCACCAGTGCAGAGCTTGCTCAGGAATGCCAGCAGGCAGTGAGGCGATGACTTTTGGAGGATGGCCTGGTGTCAAGAAGGGCAGCAAAGAAGCCACTTCTCTTCAGGAAAAACATCAGGGACAGACTGATATTCTGCAAAAGTTACAGGGATTGGACTGCTGAGGACTGGGGTAAAGTCATTTTCTCTGATGAATCCCCTTTCCGATTGTTTGGGGCATCCGGAAAAAGTTTGTCTGGAGAAGACAAGGTGAGCGCTACCATCAGTCCTGTGTCATGCCAACAGTAAAGCATCCTGAGACCATTCATGTGTGGGGTTGCTTCTCAGCCAAGGGAGTGGGCTCACTCACAAGTTTGCCTAAGAACACAGCCATGAATAAAGAACGGTACCAACACATCCTCCGAGAGCAACTTCTCCCAACCATCCAAGAACAGTCTGGTGACGAACAATGCCCTTTCCAGCATGATGGAGCACCTTGTCGTAAGGCAAAACTAAGTGCCTCAGGGAACAAAACATCGATATTTTGTGTCCATGGCCAGGAAACTCCCCAGACCTTAATCCCATTGAGAACTTGTGGTCAATCCTCAAGAGGTGGGTGGACAAACAAAAACCCACAAATTCTGACAAACTCCAAGCATTGATTATGCAAGAATGTGCTGCCATCAGTCAGGATGTGGCCCAGAAGTTAATTGACAGCATGCCATGGCGGATTGCAGAGGTCTTGAAAAAGAAGGGTCAACACGGCAAATATTGACTCTATGCATCAACTTCATGTAATTGTCAACAAAAGCCATTGACACTTATGAAATGCTTGTAATTATACTTCAGTATTCCATAGTAATATCTGACAAAAATATCTAAAGACACTGAAGCAGCACACTTTGTGGAAATTAATATTTGTGTCATTCTCAAAACCTTTGGCCACGACTGTATAGGCAATGGTAGGCAGGCTTCAGTGCATCACACACCACTTTGCAATGAGCTGGAGGCAGTAGCTGGTGCATTTTAAAAATATAAACTTAAATGTTTGAAACCTGAACGTTTTACTTCCTATTATGAGGCATGTCTTACATTGCTTCAAAGTCAGATCCGACCATAGAAACGTGGAGACAATTCTTTTATAAAGACTTATGCCGTGGAATCAGTAGCCTATTTCTCTCATGTTTGATTGGTTTTCAAATCAGCTTTATTTCATTGTCTAGCAGTTAAATTAAAATGCTGCCGGTCAAATATCTGGCACCACATTTTCCTAACGAAAACCCTGACACACACATACAGAAACCAACACGCAGCTTCTATCATAAAACAATAACGCCTGTTACTGCCACATCGTGTTATTTACCAGTACATTCCGAAAGAGTCTTGTTATAGAGGCATTTTCTTTCACAGATGAATATGACATCTTGTGTTACTGTGTGTGTGTCCTGGTAGGTAGCCTAGTGGTTAGAGTGTTGTGCCAGCAACCGAAAGGTTGCTAGATCAAATCCCCAAGCTGGTAAAAACCAGTCTTTCTGCCCCTGAACAAGGCAGTTAACCCACTGTTCCTAGGCTGTCATTGTAAATCAGATTCTGTATGTCCCTATGTGTGTGGTGCATAGACCCGTGTTAGTGTTTATGTGCTCATGACAGACCTGGGCCCTCTCCAGCTCTACCACTGAATAGGTCCTGACTTGACAAACAAACTGCCAGTCCTCTGAACACACAGACTGGACACCAGAGTACATCTCATATGTTTTCCTCTGGATGGAGGGTCACATCGTGTGTCCCAACACTGTTGTTGTAGAGCTGGAAAGTCAAACACTCCTTTTGTAAACAGAAGCCTTCCAACAACAGCCTCTATCTGGTGGTATATCAGATGGCCACAGCACAACAACAAATACGGAAAACAGCCAGCTAGAACCACACTATTAGCCATCTGTATGCACTAGTGAGCCTCCTCTTGACTGAGAGTGTAGACATATTTAAAGCACCACAGAATTAGTAAAAGATTGCACAGCTATTTAGATCATTGCCAATTGGATTTTCTTACTCGGTTCTGCTGCAGATCCTATCCCAAGGACTAATCTGCCAGCTGTTT